>NC_081774.1:457500-565000 GCF_963082965.1 Carassius carassius | reverse complement strand
TGCACGCTAACAAACAAACACCTGTGAGTATTCAGCTGAATCCTAAAAACACGTCTAATGCAGACGCCCCTGACTTGAGGTTTTTATTCACAGTACAACAATTCAACATGAACTTAAACTAGATTTTTATATTTTCTCAAAAAAAAAAAAAGTATAATAATAGAATAAAAGAAATGTGTTATTTTAGTATCATTAATATAACTATTATAGTTTTAATAAATATTTAGAATTAGCTTTTTTTTTACCTTCAGTTTTCATTTTTAGTTATTTTGTTATGTGCATTTGTCATTTTAATTATTATTATGTTTTAAATATTAATATTTGGGCTTTAATATAACAACAAAAATAATTCTATTTTACAATGCATAAATAAAATTACAATACTAATATTTATATAAAAATCTCTTAATCTCAAAAAGATTTACTCTGCTTGTTTTATTTTGTAATAAAAAAATAAATATATTAGTATTATACTAAGATGTTAAGTATTAATATTATACTAAGTTACATTACTATTTCAGTCGTATATTTTGTCTTATTTGTTTATTTTGTGTTTCATTAAATAGAAATTAAATCTTGCCTTGGTAACTAGCTGAAATATGTTAGTTTTCCATCTAAAAACGCTCCGTTTGCACTAAATGAATAGATTTAATTTGTGATTATTCTGACCAATGGCACACATGCGTTCGCTGCTGGTCAATCCTCCATCAGGGCACAGGTGTGTGATTTGAGCTCAGATATGGATGGGATTTCACAGCACAATCACTCAAACTGGGAGAACGAGAGATGCTTTATCTCAGAAACACACACACACACACACACACACTGTCAACAAATCTGAGCCGAGCACACAGCAGAGAGCTGCAGCCCATTGATTTACAGAGACGTACTGAAGATATCTTGTGGACGTCTTGTGCAGAAATACACCGCTGATTAATTCAGGACAAACCTGGAACAAACAACAGATTTCTGAATAATGATTAACACACGTCCCAACACACAGAGAGCATGCATTATTAACATTCTGTGGTGCTTTCTTATTCTTCTCACACCTTATTTTTTTTCATGATTGCTGCATAATCTAAAAAAAAATATTTTTTATATTTTGATAATATTTTCATATTTTGGTAATCGTTTATTGTTTTTTTAAATTATATATATATATATACACACAGTACAGACCAAAAGTTTGGAAACATTACTATTTTTAATGTTTTTGAAAGAAGTTTCTTCTGCTCATCAAGCCTGCATTTATTTGATCAAAAATACAGAAAAAATTAATATTGTGATATATTATTACAATTTAAAATAATTGTTTTTAAAATGTATTATACTTTAAATGATCATTTATTTCTGTGATGCAAAGCTGAATTTTTAGGATCATTATCACATGATCCTTTAGAAATCATTCTAATATGATGATTCATTATCAAAGTTGGAAACAGTTCTGCTGCTTAATATTGTTTCAGAACATGTGAAAATTTTTTAGGATACTTTGATGAATAAAAAAAAAGAAGCTATGTTTTTAAAATATAAATATTTTGTAATAACAATATACACTACTGGTCAGTAATTTGGGGTCAGTTATTTTTCTTTCTTTCCTTTTTCTTAAATAAAATCAATACTTTTATTCAGCAAGGATGTGTTAAATTGATAAAAAGTGATAGTAAAGAAAATATATTATTAGAATTTATTTTTATTTTGAATAAATGCAGTTCTTTTGAACCTTTTATTGATCAAATATATGAGACAGCAGAACTGTTTCCAACACTCATAATAAATCAGAATATTAGAATGATTTCTAAATGATCATGTGATCAACTGATGTTACATGTGACACTGAAGCTGGAGGAATGATGCTGAAAATTCAGCTTTGCATCACAGGAATAAATTATTTTTTAAAGTATATTCGAATAGAAAACTATTATTTTAAGTTGTAATAATATTTCACAATATTACAGTTTTTTTCTGTATTTTTGATCAAATAAATGCAGGCTTGATGAACAGAAGAAACTTCTTTCAAAAACATTAAAAATAGTAATGTTTCCAAACTTTTGGTCTGTACATATATATATATATATATATATAAAACATTGTATTTTAGGTCAGTTAAGAAATAATCAAATTAAATAAATAAAAAAAGTTAATATATATGTACATTAATCAATACCAATAAAATGAAATAACTCTGCATGAAAATGGATTAGAAATAAAAAATAATAATACCCCCAAGGTTTTCCTCAGTTATATCACAAAAAACATTATAGTTATTGATGCTCCAAGCTACTGTACATAAATATAAAATGACATGCACCAACAGCCTGAAGGAATGAACTACATTTGACCTTTTAAATAGAGTTTGTAAAGAATAATGCAATGAATACTGAATTAATTCTGCTCGGCAAGAACAACACTTAGTGAGAACATTACCACATAATCCAAAACACAGCTAATGATTGATTTTATTAAAAAGCGCAGGATGGTAATTGTCTTAGCAGCTCACAACATCAGTTTTCTGATGTTCACAGAGTAAAGTGAGGATATTGTCATTATCTGAGCTGGAGAAAGTCATTTCCCTTCACAGAAGTACCTTATATACAGTCATCTCATTATTATGCGCAGTATGTTAATTTATGCATGGAATACTAAGATGAACAATAAAACATGTATGCATGAGATACTGTATCCCACAATGCAATGAATCCAGCATGACGTTTCATTTTCAGCAGAATACATAAACCAGGAGTGATATCTGTTTTATAATGTGATCAGATTGCCAAAATGTAGCTGTTTTTTACACAAAAACAATGTTATCATTAACTAAAACTAAAAAAAAAATTTTTTTGTTGGTTAATTGAAATAAAATATCAATATTAGATGAAAACCTAAAAAAGAAAAAAAAGGGAAAAAATGTTGCACCGGCCACTGACAGAAATACATTTTTGAATTCAGCTGAAAGTGATAAAATCAAAAAACTAAACTAGCTGATGGACTGGAGTCCTGTGGATTATTGTGATGTTTTTATCAGACTCTCATTCTGACGGCACCCATTCACTGCAGAGCATCCATTGATGAGACACTGATGCAATGCTACATTTCTCCAAACCTGATGAAGAAACAAACTCATCCACATCTCAGATGATCTGATGGCAGCTCACTAGAACCAGAACGATGTATACAGTCACAGGTAACTAAATAAAGGCCATTAAACCTGTTCTTGTGCTTCACCTGCATGTGAAGATCACAGTCTCTCTTCAATCACACCAGCTGTTGGATTTAATAAATTATTTCCCAATGATATTTATTGATCGTCTTCCTCCTCCTGTCAGCCTGAGCGCTAAACGATTTCAGGCGAGTCTCCGGTCTGAATGTGTCTGGAGGTTCAGCCAGATAATCATCTCGTGAAGTGAGATTAAAGTCAGACTCACGCCGCTGCACATCAGTGACTTCAGCCGTCTCCGTCCGAGAAACACACACACACACACACACACACACACAATCAGGTGAAAGCAGAAGCTTCTTGCAGAATAACAACATCACAACAAAGTATTGACAATAATTTGATCTCTCTTATTTAAAATCTCTTCTAGAGATCTAATGGAGAGCAAATGGAGATCTAAAACCTCACTTACCGTATTTCTGTCATCTTACATTTCTTTCTTTTTGTAGAAGAACTCGAGTGCCGAAGATGCTTATAGATCCATTATGAGTGTTACCACAGAAACAAATCATTCCTGAGGCTGGGAACAAAAACATGGTTTCTGAAAGTGAATTACAAAACTGAATGAAAAATGCTAAATGATATATTCCTAAAATATGCTACTTGCTGAATAAAACATGATTCTTTGGGAATCTAGCTGAATTATTTACCTGAAGAAGAGAGACATCCTGCTTTTCACGGCTGAACCTGACAAAAACAAAAATCTAAAGAAATATTAATTTAAAACTACATCAATCACAGTACACATGAGATTTTTCGGGAGAAATGTGCAAAGAAAAAAAAATCTATATTTTGCATATAATTTCAATTTTATTTTTTAATTCTAATGCAAAATATTTATTTATTTTGGGTTTACGGAGAAATGTGGAGATGCAACATGCATATAAAGCATCTGAATAAAACTGCTTTTTAACAACAATCTGGACATTTTCTGATACAAGATGTTTCTTTGCACCAAGTCAACCTCGGATTGTCACTGGCAGTGTTAAAGATGCACATCTTATTTTTATTTTTTTAATTTGCAAAAAAAAAATCATAGCATGCACTTTTAGAAAAAAAATATACAAAAAGTCCGTCAATAAGACGATACCTTTTTCAAAAGATACTAATATGGACACTTTAGCTACTAATATGTATTTAAGATATTAATATGCACCCTTTAGTTATGAATAAGGTACAAAAGCTCTACTTTTAGAAAAGGTGCCACCACAGTGACAGCTTTTGTACCTTTTGTTTCTGAGACAGTGTAGCACATTGCACATCCCGAAAAGACACGTTTTGTGTGTCCATGTTTTATGCAGACAGTGAAAAGTTCACAGTGCGATAACATCTCAAATGATTAAACAAGTCTTAACACATCGATGGCCTCAGACTCGCGCTGCCTGTAAACAGACCAACACAGATGCCCTGAATCTGAAGTCAGGCCGAGGTACAAGCAGTGAAACGCACAAGGATGTATTAATTACCATCTCTTCATCTGTGGCCTGCCCTGAATCAGAACACCGTCAGGACGGTTAATGCTGGTGATTTACTGGTTGATAAGAGTCCTCTTATCATCACAAAGACACTCGGATACGCTGATGAACTTAGTATGCACGACCCCGGAGAGATTTAGCCGACCGACAAGGTCACAGAGAGTAGCTCAGCTTGCCTGAAATCCTCTCTCTTACACACACATCAGAGGACACTTTGAAGGGACAAAGACATGTCAGCTGAACTGGGATTGGGGCCGACTTCAGAACTGAAATGTGACAAATGCTTGAGCTCCACATAAAGGGATTAGAACTGCTTCGTGCTCTAAGATTACGATTAAGTCATTTAAAAGTCAAAGCAATTCAGAAGTTATTAGTAAAAATAATTATTCGTCATGTCATCATCAGAGCAGTGTTAAGAATTTGGCTCTTTACTGTTATTTATTTCATCTTTCCTGAGGGGAACTGGGTTTCTCTTATAGTTTGGAATGGCACACCACACACTCGTTTGGAAAATAAGTTGTATGCAGTGTGTATGCTGTGCACAGTATGCAAATTTTTGGTATGCAGAAATGTGCATGTATGCATTTGTAAAATTGTGCAGTGAAAAATATGTATACTGCTGCATGAAGTTAACTTACTGTGCACAGTATACATTTGTAATATAGACAGACTGCATACATGCACTTGAAGATAATGTGTATAAAAACAATATGCAGTATAACATATACATTATATGCATATACACACACACACGCACACACAAGCACTTTGCCACAGTATGCATACTTTGTGCATGCATTTGCCTAAATATGCAGTGAGCAATATGCACACTGCAAGATAAAGTGTATATACTGTGCACAGTAAGCAATTTTTCAGTATGCACAGACTATGCATGCATGCTCTTATCAAAAATATATAGCATACAATATGTACAGTATATTCCAGTATAAAATGTATACGTATAGTTTGCTGACTAATATGCTTGTATTTGCCAAAATGTGTAGTGATAAATATGCATACTGTAGTGTGATGTATACTGTATATGTTTTTTCCCAGTATGCATAAACTAACATACACATTTTCAGAAACATGCTGCAAACTATAAGCATACTACAGGATGAAGTATATATACTATGCACAATGTTAACAATTTCAGTATACATAAACTAATGTAATGTGTTTGCCAAAAATATGCAGCGAACAATATGTATACTACAGTACAATGTATCTATAATGTGCACAGTATGCAATTTTTTCTTATGCACAAATGTGCATGCATGTATGCATTTGCGAAATTTGTGCAGTGAACAATATGTATACTGCGGCATTAATCAAACTAATCAAGCTCAAAATGGAATATTCCAATTTTTTGAGATACTGAATTTAATTTTCCTAAGCTGTAAGTCATAATTAAAATTAAAACTAATTTTAGGTTTGTGTGCAATGAATCTAGAATATAAGAAAGTTAGCATTTTTTAATTAATTACAAAAATTAAGACCTTTTCCATGATATCCAATATTTTTTAGATGCACCTGTTTTTTCTAGTTTGTGAAAGCTCATGATGGGATGTGGGTCAGACTGTAAATGTCAATGCATCACCTGTTCGACAGGTTAATAACAGCATTGCATTTCTAAATCTGCTTATTATCATCCTTTGTACCAACAATATTCTTCGCACACATGTAATCTGACAATGTAATCTATGATTTGGAGCAAATCCACTGATAGCAACACGATCAAACTCCCACCGGTCCTGATGCAATTTATAATCTGCCAACCGAAGTCAAACAGTCAGGAGCCCACTTCAGTATGTTTAACGCCCTGATATCCTCACTTCATGCGTGTGTGCTGTAGATGCATTCGTAAAACAGTCACGTCTCCGGCACGTTTAACCTCATGTAGCGGCTGCTGAATCACTCCAGCACTGCTGTGAACTTGGAGACACCCACAACACTGTTTCATCGCCCCCGCAGGTGAATTTCTCTCCCACAATCTAAAATCAACACAGTAGGTTGTGCTTGTGGCTTCTGGCAATATATACACTTCAGAAGCATATCGTGCTACAAAAGCCAAATGTTGCAACTACAACTTGATTTTTGTCATGCAGCATGATAGTTATTCTCCCTAATGTTTCACAGGAGGCCATCTATAGTGCCTTTAAATACTGTCCAGGTAGTCAGCTTGCTAGGATTAGAAACAGAGCCTCTATAATAAGAATAAAAGCGAAGACTCTGTTTCTGTAAATCAGCTGAATTATAGAGGCTTGACTAAAATGTCTATTCATTCTCACACTGTGCACCTCAGTCACAGTCGAGGCTGAAGTGACACACACACACACACACATCTGTAAGTTCTCAGAAGTCAGTTTATAAAGAGCTGCTGGAGACGTTGCCATGGTTACACTGATGTACTGTGTCACTGTAGCTGAAACACCTTGATAAAAAAAAGTTTAAACGGGAAAATCAGACAACTGTTCTTTACTGAAACTGAGTTTGAGTGGGTGTCTGAATGGTTTATATCCTACTCAGACTTGTCTGTGTGATGGACAGGCTGTTATACTAAATCAGAGATATATACACACGTCTGCCCGAGGCTCATCTATGAACCCAAACATGAGATATTTTCATTTGAACCACAATATATGTGCTCCAATAGTGTTATATAACTACACTTTGACATCTTTTAAAGAAAGTAAGAGTCATGAGTGCCCGTGCAAAACTCACCAGCATGATGCTACGGCATTCTGGGTAATATCGGTGATCTTCTGGTCTGTAGATGTGACTTGGATCTGTGCATCTGTTGGATTTCATTTTTTAACCTGTTTTATTGTTGAAAATGGTGCATCTGATCAATTAAAGTGTCTGTAATAAAGGTGCTTCACGATGACATAGACTAAATGCATCCATGAAGCACTTTTAACACCTGAAGAATTCTTCAGATTATTAAAAGGTAAGACAGAGAGTTCTTTACACAACCTTTGACTGAATGGTTCTTTGTGGAACCAATAATGCTTCTTCTATACAACATGCTGAAGTGTAATAAAAGTTCAGAGTGTGAGAAATGGACTTTACAAATGCAGCTAATTATTTTCCATTAGTGTAATCCATTAGTAAATGTAAGGTAGCACTCGAACACTAAAGATAAATCACTCGTCTTGTTCAATAAAGCATGCATGTGCATCTTTAAAGCACAGAATGGTGTTTGTTCCACATGAACCAGTGGATCTATAATGGACCTGCAAATGATCAGATGCAGGAAGTGATGTCAATTTCTGAACAGGCTACAGTGGGCCAAAAAATCAAAGCAATTGTGATTTAATGCACAGCAAAATGATTCAAAAACAAGACGTTGCTTTGGTCGTAGATAGGGCTGGGTATTGTTCAAAATCTTTCGATCCGGTGCCAATTTCGATACCTCAGTTTCGATACTGGTTCCTAACGATACTTTTTTCGATACCATATGTTTTAAAATCCATTTCAACATCAACACAAATACATTAAACACAAAACTTTTATTTTTCACCTTAATTAAAACAAATTCTGGTAACACTTCACTCAGGATAACATTATTAATACAACTGGTAGTGCTTTTTGGATAGGGGCGGACTGGGACCAAAAAGTGGCCCTGGACTTTCTGGCCCACAGCAGCCCACCACATCATAACGCAAACGCCCCTGTTTTGATGTCATTTATTAATTTAATATTTAAGTACACAGTTCGGGGATTTTAACCAACAGGGCCACTGATCCTCCGTTGAAAAAAATAAAAATGAAAAGAAGAGCAGCTGTTCATTTAGCGACTCCTATTCTCGTAAACACAGTCAGTTATGTTTTAAGTGAACGTATACAGTGGCCTGCTGCTTAGAGAAATTCGCTGTACCGGATAAATCTGTCTCTCTCTCTGTTATTTAGACGATGTGAAAGGGGGCGTGTTTCAAGATACGCAATGGAGTAGACCAAACTAAACAGGGAGGGAGGGCAAAACACTCATCCAAACAAATGCTTCATCAAATTGGTGGTATTGCCGGCTTTCGTTGCAATACTCTTATCGCATATGTTGCACTTTGCTGACTCGGCATCCACTTTTATAAAGTGTAGCCACACTTTAGGCCTCTTTGGCATTGTAAAACGGAGACGTTTTGAGAAAAAACACCTACACTTGTGTTGTGTATCTTCAGAAATCCTCCCCGTCACGTCATGTGGTGGTGGACAGCCAATCACGGCGAATTTATGTCCTTACATGCACGTATGCTACAAGCTCACACAGACACAGCACTTGGCTAAAAAAACAAAAAAAAGGCCGCTTGGCTTTTGGAACCGAAAGATAGATAATTTTTCGATACTCATAGTATCGAAGTTTTTCATTCGATACCATAAAGGCATCGAAGTTCGGTACCCAGCCCGAGTCGATAAAACAATAGATCTAGTGTTAAAAATGAAGACTTTTAGTATTGTGGTTATCACAATCCACTAAAAAGTTAATGAAGATTTATGAAGAAAAGAGAGAGTAGAAAGAAGATCCTGTAGCATTTGACACAATAAAACAGATGTTTGATCAAATCCATGCATTTCTGAGTCTAGCTGAAGTGTTGAATCATGAGAAAGGCCATTATACCACTCAAATGTCACGTTTGCTTTGTGTGTCCAGAAAGCCTTCGAGCCCTACCTCTGCTCCGGAGCGGCTCGGTCTTGTGTCCTTTACCAGGAATAGTGAATAAAGCACAGACCTGTGTTAGAGTATCAGGAGCATGGAGAGGCCCAGGGCGATGCTAGCACACTTTCTTATCCTCCACTAAATGCTGAGTGGCTCAGAAAGGTCTCGAACACTTTTAGGATTCAAGATCATTTGTTGCTGCTTTTAGCAGAGAGACTATAACTGATGAATAAGTCCACTGCGTCTGAAACAGATGTGAATTGTGAAAGAAACTGATAAGTGAGTGATACATTTATTCAGTGACTGTAAAGGTATGTATGTTACAGATACTAGTTTCAAATAAACGCTGTTCTCTTGAACTCTCTATTCATTTGTGAATCCTGAAAAATAAAAGGTTTCGCGATTTTCACCAAAAAAAATAAATAAATGTTTTTAACACTGATAATAATCAGAAATGTTTCTTGATCATTATTCTGATTTCTGAAGATCATGTGACACTGAAGACTGGAGGAATGTCTAAAATGTAATATTTCAGTTTTTACTGTATATTTTTATTAAATAAATGCATCCTTGGTGAGCAAAAGACACTTCTCCCATTAACATTAACTTACTGACCTCCAAACCAAAAAGTAGTGTATATTTCATACAGCTGTAAAAATATAGGTTTTTTATTATCTTTTTATTATTTTTTATTTTAAATTATCAATTAAGATGTTCTTAAATTAAGAGCCTTTATTTATAGGGTAGGGGCTAGTTGTCACATTTTTAATATCATTCTTATATATATATATATACACATATATAAATGTAGTTTTATTATTTGTTGTTATAATGTTTAATGTGTGTGTTCATATATACATATGCACCGGTATGCACACAAGTGTCTGTTTGTGAATGCATGCAAATAATTTCAATTATCTTGTTGAGATTAACGTCAGAATCATGGATGTAATTTCAGAAAATTGTTAATATACACAACATATTCAGCTCATGTTTTGTTATATTTCAGTAGTGGCTTCTCTTACAGTTGCTGTAAACGAGACTAGAAATCACAGTTAAACTCATGTCAGATTTGTTGAATGCTTCCGTGTTTTGTCTTCTGCAAATCCACCATCATTTACAATGAGTTTATAGAGTCACAGCGTCCTCTAGTGTTCATCTCTGAACGACGCTCAGTTAATCGAGTGATTTTCACATTTTAAAACTATTGCGATTATGCAACAGAAGCATTAAATATATATTTGTTTATTATTATCCCATTACATTGGCAGCTAGGGCTATTTACATGGCAGACTCAGTTGTATATTATAAAATAATCAAAACTAAATAAAATCATTCTTTGATAATATCTTCAATACAATATATATATTTAAAAAATACTTACTGATGTTTGAGCTGCTGTGTTTCTTCCAAAACCCTGAAGTAGGATGAAATTAAAATAAATGTTGCAAAATATATATATTTCTTTTCTTTTGAATTTGTAGCCAAACACAACATGCAGCTGATATTGACAGGTTTTTTCTGAACTCTTAGACTTAAAATATTTAGAAAATAGAAAAAAATATTAACACAATATTAGAAGTAAAAGCTATTTATATGTCAGACTCAAATTACTAGAAATTAAAAATTAATATCAATAAAACTTTTTTTTATATAAAAAAAATGATTAATTTCTTTTTTTGTAAAAAAAAAAATAATTTTTTTTTACAAACTTTAAAAAAGCAATTAAGCATTTTTTTTTATATTAAAAAAATGATTTTAAATTTTTTTTTTTTTTGTAAAAAGAAATGTATTTTTTTTTACAAAAAAAAAAAAGTAATATAATTTTTTTTACTTTAAAAAAGCAATTAAGCATTTTTATTTTGATATTCGATAGAAAAATCAAACATTCCTAAGAAGTCATTTTACAAAATGTAATTCCTAAATATAATCCTAACTAAATAACACTAAATAGAGCCGAATCCTTGTGTTATTTCTAATAACTGTTTACATGATGCTATAAATCAGCATGATTCAAGCACAAGAGCTTACGGTGTTCACTTCACAGTCTCGGTTTCAGTAGTTTCTTTCACTGTTGATTCACAGCGTGTAGTATTATGGGATGCATGTTTCAGATTGCTCACAGACCTCTGACTGGCAGCCTTCACCTCCGAAATAAATCTCACTTCATCCCAGGGACTTATGAGTGTCCCGTTACAGCACGGCTTCATTCTGCTGCACCTGTGCATGGCTGTCATGAGTGTTTGTGTGTGTGTGTGTCCTACACATGCTCCAGCGCTCTCACACCGCCGTCCTCTCAGTCTCGGGACTCCCGCTCACCTCAGTGCAGGTAAGCCGCGCTGTTACAGGGGTCAAAGGTGACGTGACGTCTGTGATCCTCACTGCTGTCTGAATGGAGTCTGTAGATATTTAGGGACTGTTATTGTTTGGACACTGTGAGATACAGATCATTTGCATAATGTTAAGGATATAACAAAGTAATCTGGTAAATTTAATGCTGTGATTGCTGAATTTTTTAAAATCATTCTGAAGATATGTAGCTCTCATAAGATTGATTTCTGTCTGATTACATATTTTAGAATACAGCGTTATTTATTTATTTATTTTTAAGTCCAGGCCAATTTTAAAATTTAAATATTTTGTTTTAAAATATTTAAAATTGTAAATTATGATTTACAGAGCTCTTTTAACATTATGCTGCGTTTAAAATATTTCATCTGAAATTTGTAAATCACGATTTTAAAATGTACAATGTTTTAAAACAAAAGATTTTAACTTTAAAAGTATGATTTTCCCAGTCTGGATGTTTTTTTATTGTTTTTGTTTTTACAATTATACTGTGCTCTGAAATATCTGTAAATCACAATTTTAAAATGTACATGTATTAAAACATTTTTTTTTTTAATGCTTACCCCTAGAAAGGTTCTCATAATGCACGAAGCTTAAACATGGAAATACATTTTTTCGTTTAATTTGTTTAAAACATTTCAAGACAATTATAAGACACAATGTAAACTCAAATCCAACAACGCATTTTCATTTCCTTTCTTATTGTCTGGGACGTTTAATATGCCATGAACGCGTCGAAGCTCTGAAAGGATCAAGTATTATAACACATCTGGATTCCCTTACAGATTCATGTGACACCAGCTTTTAGAAATTCTCCTTGTTTCTCAGGTGAGTGATGGACGAAAGCACCTTCGAGACATTTGAGGAAGAGCTCGGTAAACCACTGCAAGAGTTTCCTCCTCAGAAACCTGTCAAACAAACGCGAACAGAAGCCAGAGCAGGTACAAATGAGATCTGGAAGCATGTTTCCACCCTGTACTTCTCTTTCAAACATGAATATAAAAGCCCCAGGAGTCAAGATTTCTTGGAAACAAAGTGCTCTTTCTAAATTAAGATCAGGGCTGGAAGCATCCACAGTATTTGTGGTCTAATAATACATCACAATAACCTTGACAGACACGAGAACATGACACCGAACACCAAACGCACAACAGCTCTCTTTAAAGCAATGGACTTTAAATAGCAGTGACTAGCAGTTTTTACTTTCAAACACATAGTTTTTATCATTTTACTGTAAAAGTGCATGCATGTTGTGCATAAGTCTTTACCGTTTTTTTTCATATATTGCATTGTGCAACAAAATCACCTGCATTGTTTGTTAAATCGAATATTAGTTTCACAGATTAAACTTAACCAATCAACAGGTTAACTAGCATTTATATTATATTATAGTGACAGGTAGGGTTGCAAAGAGGTGGGAAATTTCCGGTAAATTTCCAGAAACTTTCCAAAAATACCTGGAATATTCAAAAAATAAAATAAAAATCCTGTAAAGTTTAGCAAAATATCTGAAATTTACTGGAAAATTTCCACCTTTTTGCACCCCTAGTGACAAGACACTGATGAAATGCTATTATAGTATTATTATATTCATATATTATTGAAATACTATTATAGTCTGCATTCATTTTTAATCAGTTTTTATTTTCAGCTTCTCCATTTTCATTTTAAATTATGACTAATTTTGTTTTTAATTGATATCATTTCTAGTTTTTTTTTCATATGTCTGTACAGTTTTTAGTAAACTTTTATTCCAGTTTGAGATATTTTACAACATCAAGGTAAACTAAAAGTGAGAAATGTGGCTAAGCGTCAATTTCATTTCAGATAACATTTATTTTATTTATTCTTCAGAATTTTAATTATAGATTCAGTTTTAGATAACGATAATAACCCGGTGAGAAACAAGTTAATCTTTTTTTATGTAAAATAAATAATAAACTATACATAAAACATCACATATAAAAAGTTTATTTCTTTTTGATAAATCTAAAACTAAATCTGATCCCCTAAAAATATTTTCATTAGAATCCACTTGAACGTCAAGAGTTCTAAAGAAGTTCTTTAAAGCTATAAATTATGTGACCAGTAAAAAAAAAAAAAAAAAAAAAAACATAACTTTGATGATATTTCTGTAAAAATGCATGCAATTTCTTGCTGCATGTAGGTTTTTACAGTAAATAAGGCAATTAATTATTACAGTTTTAAAACACAATCACTATTTTTACAGAGTAAAGGTATCAGATCTTCAGCTTAACTAGCATGTTTAATCATTTTACTGTCTGATGTGCTGTGGTTGTTGTTGTTTATAGAGCTGTACGCTCAGAGGAGGGTGCGAGAGGTGAGTCTGAGATCAGCCTGTTTAAAGCATCTGAACATGACCTCTGACACACACATTAACCATTGCATTAATAACCTTCTGTCCAGCAGGAAGCTTCAATCGTCCAGCAGGTCCCAAAGATGATCGCACGGGAACACCGGGTCTCCAGCGCCAGTATGAGCCTGAAAAACACAGATTCATGTGTTCATGTGTTACTAGTGTTCGTCATCTCACGACTAAAAACATCCTATAAAATTACGTAAATGTAACTGTGTGAACTAAACCACATCAGACCAGACTTCATTCTGAATCAATTTAAATCAACTGAGTTTCCATCTGAAGCCTTTATCCTAGCATTTAAAAGACATCGGTTTCATGTATAAAGACCACATTTATACAACGAAAAAAAAATAATTATATATATATATATATATATATATATATATATATATATATATATATATATGTTACATTATAGATGTGTAAAATATCTTGTTTCTACCATTATCAAATCTTTTCATATTAACTACTTGAAGATGCTTTCAATCAGATTTCATCTTATTTAATTAAATATTATTTGACTATTTATTAAATGTTAGTAATTGGTATTTAATAAAATAAAATTTGATTTAACGCATCTTCAAGTAGTTACTATTAAAAAAAATATTTTATTTAACTTTTTAGTAAGTCTGATAATTAAAAAAAATTAACATAAGTGTTTTGTAGTAAAGGGACATGCTGGTAAATAAATAAATAAATAAATAAATAAATGACAGAAAGTGCGATGGGGGGGGGGCTTTATTCCTGTGGGTTTGCGAAAGAAAGTAAAAACATTGAAATTTAGATTTTTCGCCCCCATTATATTTTTTTTATTCATTCACAAATCTTTGCTGTGTTAGAAATAATATGATGTGGAAGAACATCTCGGTTACGTATGTAACCTTGGTTCCCTGAATAGGGAACGAGATGCTGCGGTGACGTCACCACGTATGGGAACACCTTCGGTGTGACGAATGTCTGAAGCCCTATACCATCCCGCCAATCCTATTGGCCAAATAGCGCGTGGCACCGCCCAGCATGCGTAGGCATATATATACCTGGTGCCGCGCGCCATTTACCTCAGATTTCATGACGAGAAGAGAAGAAAGCTATCAAGGTACGGCACGGCCAGAACCGCAGCATCTCGTTCCCTATTCAGGGAACCAAGGTTACATACGTAACCGAGATGTTCCCTTTCATAGGTCACTTCGATGCTGCGGTGACGTCACCACGTATGGGAACGCTATACCATCACGCCTGACGTACCTGATAGCTTGGATCCAAGGAAGCATCTGCTCAAGCGGAGAGAACCCGGGAGCCAGGAGCCATCCTCACATCCAGACTGTAAGACCTGATAAAAGTGCTCGGTGAGGACCAGCCTGCCGCAGCACAGATATCATCCATAGAAGATCCACTGAGAAAGGCTTGAGAAGAAGCCACTGTTCTCGTGGAATGACCTTTTACTCCTAAGGGCGAAGCGAGCCCGCGCGCCTCATAGGCCAAGGAAATAGCCTCCACCAGCCAATGGGACATGCGCTGTTTCGTAACTGCATGGCCCTTATTCTTATGTCCAAAACAGACAAACAGCTGGTCAGACTCACGCCATGGGGCAGTGCGATCCACATAAGTCTTCAACGCCCTCACAGGGCAAAGACTTAGATCTCCAGACTCTGTCGCAGCAGGAGAAAAGGCCTCCAGGACCACCTGCTGAAAATGAAAAGGATTAGACGCGACCCTAGGAACATAATTAGGCCTAGGTCGCAACAACACTTTCACAGAGCCTGGTGCAAACTCCATGCACGAGGGTGAGACAGAGAGAGCCTGTAAATCCCCAACTCTTTTAAGGGAGGATAAAGCCATGAGAAGAAGTGTCTTCAGAGACAGGAGCTTATCCGATACAGTTTCCAGGGGCTCAAACGGATGCCCTGACAAACCCAGTAACACAATGGATAAATCCCATGAAGGAACTCGCACAGGGCGGAAAGGCCTCAACCGTCGCGCACCCTGTATAAAGCGAGAAACCAGTGGATGACGACCCACTGAAACACCACCTATATGCTCATGGTGAGCTGAGATAGCTGCCACATAAACCTTCAGGGTGGCTGGTGTCAATCCCTCCGAAAAACGGTCTTGAAGAAACTCCAGTACTGAAGCCACAGGGCAGTAAACTGGATCCACATCATGAGTTTCACACCATGTCATAAACAGTTTCCACTTGAAAGCATATAAGCGTCTCGTAGAAACTGCTCTAGAGTTCAGTATAGTCTCGGTAGTTTCAGCAGAAAGACCGGGACATATCAACTCACTCCGCTCAGAGGCCACGCCCACAGGTTCCACAGATCTGGCCTGGGATGCCAGATCCGTCCCTGTGCTTGCGATAATAAATCCCATCTGAGGGGAATCTCGACCGGAGAGCCCGCTAACAGATTGATGAGATCCGCAAACCACGGCTGTGTGTGCCATCGCGGAGCCACCAGCAACAGCTGTCCCACTCTGTCCCGCCGTATTCTGCATAATACCGCTGGGACCAGCCGAATCGGAGGAAACGCATACAAGCTGGTCCTGGGCCAGCTGTGAGCTAGCGCATCCAGACCCAGGGGTGATGGAGGGCTTAGGGAGAACCATAGCGGGCAATGCGTAGTCGTGCTCGACGCGAATAAATCCACTTCCGCTTCCCCGAAAATATGCCATAGGTGATTCACCGTTTGGGGGTGTAATCTCCATTCCCCTTGTTCCAGAGTCTGCCTGGATAATAAATCCGCTCCGAAGTTCAGTCGTCCGGGGATGTGAACAGCCCGGATCGACAGAAATTTGTCGTGAGACCAAAGAAGAATCCGCCTCGCCAGTCTGCACAGAGGGCGAGAACGTAATCCTCCCTGATGGTTCAGATAAGCCACGACCGCAGTGTTGTCCGTTCTGAGAAGCACATGACGGCCGGTCAGTAGACTCGAAAAATACTGGAGAGCCAGAAAAACCGCCAGTAATTCCAATTTGTTTATGTGCCAGCTGCGTTGTGCCGCTGTCCACACTCCGTGGGCTGGGCGCCCCTGACAAACAGCTCCCCACCCGGTCAAAGACGCGTCTGTCGTGACAGTCTCTCGGGAAGCGCAAATTCCCAGCCGAACCCCGGTGAGGAGAAATTCGGCTGATGTCCATTGTTTTAACGACATCACACACCTCCGCGTCACCGAGATCGTTCGATGCGGAGAACAACGGGGTGAAATATTCTGTCGTTTCGTCCACCACTGAAACAGGCGCATGTAAAGCAAACCCAGATGAATCACGGGAAGCGCCGCCGCCATTAGACCTAGTAGTCTGAGGCACAGTCTCACTGTCACTGTGTGACCCGCCCTGAAGTGCTGAACGCATGACGTAATCGACTGAGCGCGCGGGACAGAAAGCTTTGCTGTCATCGCGCGAGAGTCCAAATCTACTCCCAGAAAGGTAATCCGTTGAGAGGGGATTAATACACTTTTCTGGAAGTTTGTGCGTAAACCCAGGCTGTGTAAATGATTTAGCACAATATCTCGATGAGAGTGTGCTTGAGTCTGAGATTGCGCTAACACCAGCCAGTCGTCCAGATAGTTTAACACACGGACGCCCCGGAGCCGCAACGGGGGCAGAGCTGCGTCCATGCATTTTGAGAATGTACGGGGAGCTAGCGCTAAGCCAAAGGGAAGAACGCGGTACTGATACGCTTTGCCCTCCAAAGCGAATCTGAGGAACTTCCGGTGTCTCTCGATGATCTGAATATGAAAATAAGCATCCTTCAGATCGATCGTGACAAACCAGTCGTTTGGTTGAATCTGAGACAAAATAGATTTTACCGTCAACATCTTGAATTTGCTCGACCTGAGTGCAAGATTTAGACGGCGTAAATCCAGAATGGGTCGTAATCCGCCGTCCTTTTTTGGTACCACAAAATAACGGCTGTAAAACCCTGACTCCATCTGAGAGGGGTGTACTTCTTCTATAGCCCCTTTGCTCAGTAGAGCTAACATTTCCTGTCTCAGCACCGCCATGTCCATCGGTTTCATCACCGTGGAGAGAATTCCGCGGAAAGGGGGCGGGCCTTTCCGAAACTGAATGGTGTATCCGTGACAAATTGTGCGTAACACCCATTGAGAAATGCCGGGCAAGCGTTCCCACGCGGCCCGAAACAATATTAGCGGGTTTTTTTTTTTTTTTTTTTTTTTTTGTTTTTTTTTTTGTTTTTTTTTTTTTGTTGTGTATAATCCTGAAGCGTATCCACGGCAGGATTTAATCCAACAAGATAAACATTGGGCCACGCTGCTAGCGAGAACGCGGCAGCTGTGTGAGCCGTCATACACTGGCCATCTTTGCCAGCCTCCGCGCCGTCCCTCAAACTCTGAAGGCTGGATTGTGCAGAGTGTCTGAGGGGGCGCGCGAATGAGAGCTCAGTTCAATGACGCTCGAGGTGCCTTTGCTGCGAGACAGTCAATGTTAGAGAACATGAAGGAAAACGCATGCATCAAACTCGCTGCGTTTCGTTGTGTATAATCCTGAAGCGTATCCACGGCAGGATGTAATCCAACAAGATAAACATTGGGCCACGCTGCTAGCGAGAACGCGGCAGCTGTGCGAGCCGTCATACACTGGCCATCTTTGCCAGCCTCCGCGCCGTCCCTCAAACTCTGAAGGCTGGATTGTGCAGAGTGTCTGAGGGGGCGCGCGAATGATAGCTCCGTTCAATGACGCTCGAGGTGCCTTTGCTGCGAGACAGTCAATGTTAGAGAACATGAAGGAAACGCATGCATCAAACTCGCTGCGTTTCGTTGTGTATAATCCTGAAGCGTATCCACGGCAGGATTTAATCCAACAAGATGAACATCGGGCCACGCCGCTAGCGAGAACGCGGCGGCTGTGTGAACCGTATACACTGGCCATCTTTGCCAGCCTCCGCGCCGTCCCTCAAACTCTAAAGACTGGATTGTGCAGAGTGTCTGAGGGTGCGCGCGAATGATAGCTCAGTTAAATGACGCTCGAGGAGCCTTTGCTGCGAGACAGTCAAATGTTAGAGTGTGGAAACTGCAGTGAGAGGCTTAGATGTGCATTAGCAGTCCAACAGCGCTCTCTGGAGGCGGGCACAGTCCTAAGCAAACATGAAGGAAAAACGCATGCGTCACATTCGCTGCGTTTCGTTGTGTATAATCCTGAAGCGTATCCACGGCAGGATTTAATCCAACAAGATAAACATCGGGCCACGCCGCTAGCGAGAACGCGGTGGCTGTGTGAACCGTCATACGCTGGCCATCTTTGCCAGCCTCCGCGCCGTCCCTCAAACTCTGAAGACTGGATTGTCCAGAGTGTCTGAAGGGGCGCGCGAATGATAGCTCAGTTCAATGACGCTCGAGGTGCCCTTGCTGCGAGACAGTCAAAGTTAGAGTATGGGGACTGCAGTGAGAGGGTAGATGTGCATTAGCAGTCTAACAGCACTCTCAGTGAAGGGCATAGTCCCTGGCATATTAACATGAAGAAAAGCGTGTGCGTCAAACTCGCTGCGTTTCGTTGTATATAATCCTGAAGCGTATCCACGGCAGGATTCAATCCAACAAGATAACATCGGGCCAAGCCGCTAGCGAAAACGCGGCGGCTGTGTGAGCCGTAATCCACCATTTGAAGAGCAAAAACTGTTGATTAACGCGCTCGAGTGGGGGAGAGCGAGCACATGGAACTCCAGTGCATCACTGTATTCATATTCAAGCCGCACATATCGCCCCTAACCAACACCTCGTGCGGGGCCTCGGCGACCGCAGAAGCGAAACGGTGGGGGTTAGACGCGAGGCGACTTAAGAAATACACTCCAGAGCGCGGATACTTCCTAATGGCGTTAGTGCACAGGGGAAGTGTATGCATATTTTACTGTAGCCATAGGCTATCAAGGAGAGAACCTGTAGAGAGGCTGCAACGAACCTCTCATAAGTGCCTCCTCGTGATAACCCATCATACGGCTCCTACCTTTCGTTGACTCATCGCGTCCGCGGAGAGGAGTATACTGCTCGTAGATGATCGCTGAGAACGCGAGATAATAGGGCACAGAAGATTCGCTTCGTACTGAAGGAATGAAATCTGAGGTAAATGGCGCGCGGCACCAGGTATATATATGCCTACGCATGCTGGGCGGTGCCACGCGCTATTTGGCCAATAGGATTGGCGGGATGGTATAGGGCTTCAGACATTCGTCACACCGAAGGTGTTCCCATACGTGGTGACGTCACCGCAGCATCGAAGTGACCTATGAAAGGGAAACCTATTTTTTGTAATTTTGTTTATCGCCGGTAACGCAATACTTTCATACGACGACACACAAATGTTTTGAAAAATAAATGTACATTTTTTTTGCAGCAAAGTGATGAAAGTCAATGAAAAATTTGTCATCAGAACTTTTTAAAAAGTGAACGAAAGTTTTTTCGTAATGTAACTTAATAGAGATTGCGAGAGAACGCAAAGTTTTGAAAGCGAACGAAAATGGGAGTTTATCCAGAGTTTATCGTCAGAACGCATTTAACGTTAAGTGTTGTTGTTCCTTCTATCACGATGTCTAAACCTACATTTAGATCGAAACGTGGAACAGTTGAGCGACTCACCTGTGTTTTATCACCTGTCCAGCGACGTTACGCCACGCGCTCTCCGTCCAGAATCTGACGCAGATCGAGACGCCGTGGGAAGGAGTGACGCTGAACCGCTGTCTGATCGCAACCATAACCCTCCTCCTCCTGAGCTCCGCGTTACAGAGAATACACGGCAAGTGTTACTTATCCCAAATAACATCTAAAAACATCAAACTCTCCAATGACTGACAGATGTTTTCTCCTTGTGTAGAAGCCGTCAGAGGCCGCAGAGACGTCAGTGAAGAGCTCACAGCACTAAACGAGAGACATACTCTGATTCAAAGAGGAAAAATAACACCACATGAGGTGAGAACAACACCAAACACACGGTATATGAAGGTAAAGATATCGCTTTTGCAATTAAAGCGTTGTTTTCTATGGACGGACGTTTTTGACCGTTGCGCTAGCACATAAAAAACGCGCCGCTTAAATTTAAATTGCTTCATTCTGATTGGCCAACCGGATTACCGCAACTGGCGCTACTTTCAAGCTTTCGTATCACCCCGCGTACTCCCGCTTTTATCTTTCATACAATTAATTATTAACTTAGTTTTTAATAACGTAGCAAAAAGGAACTCAGAATACTCTGTATTAATATTACTGGAATGTTGTTGCCATTTCTATCTTGTTTTATACAATGAAATTGACTTTTTTTCTTAGCGGCGGAAGCTTCACGATAATATACAGATAAAATTATTTAAATAATTAAATTCAAATCAATATTTCATATTAAAATGTATTTATTTGATGATCGATACATAAAGCATGTATACATTTATGAAAAATATGCTATGTTTATATATTAAATATATGTATCTATAATATAATAATATAAATATATACACATGTAAATATTTTCAAAATATAAATTGTATTTGTGTGTAGTTATATATGCATAAATAAACAAGTACACACTCATATGTTATGTAAACAAAAACTTTTATTTTGGATGCGATTAATCGTGATTAATCATTTGACGGCACTTAAGAAATAGTAATCATTCACATCTGAATTAACACTCTTAGCCAGACACATCCTTATGGGAAAAGTTTTTCTGGTGGATTGATGCTGATGAAGGCAAATCTAAGAGAGCGACTGGCGGGAAGATTTCCAGGGGCCTCCGGCACCGGGCCCTTACAGACCTCAGGCTCCTGAAGAAAAGAGACACAGAGTTCACCGAGCGCAGAAGAAGAGGAAGACACGGAGAAGATGAGACTGAAGAGAAAGAGATGAAAGTCAAGAAGGCCAAGGAAGTGGAAGAAGAGGAAAAAGACATAGAGAAGATGAAGAAACAGAAGAAAGAGAGCAAAAAAACACTTAAGAAGAAAGAAAACCAGTGATATGCCAATGCATAAAGAAAATAGGGCTGAAGACTTATGTGCTTAAATTATCATGAAAATAATGCTAAATAATCTTAATGGTCCTAAAATGATTCATTTTCTTTAGCATGTTTTCTTTTGATTACAGGGTGAAATATTCAGTTGATGATCATGTGCATAATTTGGTGCTATTTTTTTTCCGTGTCAATGCAAGTTTATTTAAAACAGTAGTTAAGTGACATTATAAAGTAATGCAATGCAAAAGTAAAGCTTTTTAAAAAATGTAACTATGTTTCGTGAGTTTTTTTGAGTTATTTTTAAAGTTGCTTAATGAAATAGTTATCCTAAAAATGTATATTAGCTGAAATGTGCTCACCTTATGACCAAGCCAAGATGTATAAGTTTGTTTCTTCTTCAGATTTGGAGAAATGTGTCATCAACTACACACACATTTTTTTCTTTATAATTCATGTGCACTCAAAATATAATAAAAAACCTTAATGTTATCTCCCCCTCATTAGTAGCAAGCAAAAACCATCTAATCAATTTCCAATGGATTAATTCAAGTACATTCAAGACATCATTTCATTCAGAAGTTATAGTATAGAAGAAAAGACAATCACAACTTCAATTTCATGTCAACTTTAAAGGTTTTAATAATAAAAAAAGCATAAAAACAGAACTGTCAAATCAGTACATATTCAGAGACTTTCAGCTCATGAAAACTAAATTAACGTCAATATATGTCTAGAAAGATCAATTGTTAACACTTGAAGCCTTCACATATAATGCATTATAAAAATATTCATGATGCATTATATTTATCATAAACAATTGCAACCGTAGTTCAAATGCATTACAATATTTGAAGGTCTGTTTGTGTTTTAATGCATTACACTTTCTAAAGTTGTAATAAATGAATAGAAAAGTATTATAACTGTGGTTGCAATTATTCATGAGGTCATATACATGCATTATAAGGTGAAATGGTTTATTAATGCATTATATATAAAAGCTTCAAGCAGAGCGTCACTCAGAGGTCGCGGGGCAGCGGGGGCCTCATGTGAGGAGGCAGGGCTCCTGGGGGGGGCATGTGTGGGGGCATGTGGGCTCCGGGGGGCATGCCATGTATTCCTCCTGGGGGGGGCGGCATGGAGTCACTGTGTGGATGCAGACCGAGTCCAGAGATGATGGAAGGTGGACGCTTCACACCGAGCGACGGCGTCTGACCCGGAGGAGCAGCCAGAGACTTCTCCATCTTAAAGTGAAACTGCAGGAAAAACTGGAGCAGAGCGAGAGCGAGAGGTCAGCACGAGGAGAAGCTCCAGAAACACACATGACTTTTATCTCTCTCTTTATTTACTTGTTTCGTTTCCCTGTTCCAGTGTGTCCAAAAACGAGTCTCTCCCTTATCGATCTCACGACTGGGAACCTGAAAATATGACCGAAACAATGATATCCAATCTCAGATGTAATAAATTACTATTTTATAAACTATTTGCATTTAAAATAAAAGTTTGTTAACATAATATGTGTGTGTACTAATATATATATATATATATTACATATTACATATTACATATTACATTAAGGAAAAATGTTAATTTATATAGAATTATATACACAAGTATAAATATATATATGCATGGGTCAAAGACAAAAAAGGTATAAGCTATAAAATTAAAGTATTATAATTTTCATGATACTGCTTCAAAAACTCATTTGAGAAACAATCAAATTTAATATTCTTATTATTTTATTATTATTAGTTATTTTATATATTTTAATATGTACATGTCAGAATAAGCATGTTGTTAGAATTTTCACATAAATACTGTCACACTAAATGACAACGTAACATTATTTCAACCAAATTCTGACATTTCATTCTCTAAACTTACTTGAAACCTTAAAATGGACATAAAATCACTCTTGTAAATTTCTTAGTGTCTTTGACCCACTTTCAAATATTATTATTTTTAAATATACACCTCTGTTTGTTTGTTTGTTTATATATATATATAAAAATACACACACACACAGAGTACACAATATCCGCTGAGGAACAGTGAAAGTAAAGCTTCTGGAAACAAACGCTGGACTTGTTTGAAGCATGAGATCCACAGACCTTGAAGGCGATGGTTTCGTACGGCTCGGCTGCGAACAGCAGATACTGCCAGCGACGGTCTGGAGGCTCGATCCTCTGCTCATACGCCGACATGAAGCGATGCCTCGGCCCGATACCTTCTGCTATCTCTGGGTAATCAATCTGGAACACGAGGACAGCATTTATTATGTAAGTGAAGGTTCAGATGGATGTTAGATCAGAGCTTTAATCCCGAACAGATCGACATGACTGGGTTTACCTGGAAAAGCAGACTCTGCTGTCCACACTCTGGATCTCTTTGTTTCGTTACTACAGGCGAAATAAAACAAGTACATCTGTTAATCAATGACTTTTAGACCCTTACTGCTTCTGATAAATGCATTTTCATGACTGTCCAGTGGTTAGTGATTATTGAATAAGGATTTCCACAAATCTGTTTTCTTAATATTTTGTGACCCTGGAGCACAAAACCAGTCTTAAGTGTCAACTTCAAAATCTGAAAGCTGAATGAATCATCTCTCCATTGATGTGTGGTTTAGGAGGACAATATTTGTCTGAGATACAACGATTTGAAAAATAATCTGGAATCTGAGGGAGCAAAAAAAATCTAAATATTGAGAAAATCACCTTTAAAGTTGTTTTAAATGAAGTTCTTAGCAATGTATATTACTAATCAAAAATTAAGTTTTTAAATATTTATGGTATGAAATTTACAAAATATCTTCATGGAAAATGTTTTTCAAATCATATTTATGCAGCCGCTTTAATGCTCTTATCAAAATGAAAGCAGTCAAATGACAAAAGATTTGGTTTTAAATGACAAAAAGATGATTTCAAAATACATATCCATAACCTAACAATCTGCAAACGAGTGGAAAACATGTTCACATACTTTAAAACAAGAACACATTTACAAATAAATAAGCTTTTTTCACAAAAGTTTGTGGCTGTTTAGATGCACTAAAACAAAAAACAAAGACAATATCAGCCTTTCTTCTGCCTCTGGACCTTCGAATCAGGATTAGGCATCAAATAATGTCACGTGAAGTGTGAAAATAGACTGAAAATTGAAAAATAGCTCAGAAATCGATGTTTTTCAGCTGTTTATTTGAGAATACAAGACTTCTTAACCAAAAACAAGTTGCTATAAAAGCAAAAACGTTGTGTGACGTACTCCAGGTTTCATTCATCACAGGCTCTTACCTTTATAACCCGGTCTCCCGATTTTCACAAACTTCTTCACTTCAACCTTGACTTTCTCTGGAGCAGGTTGAGCTGGCGCTTCCTTCGCCTCTTTCGCAGCTCGTCTTGCTCTAAAACAGGTAAGTACACAACACAATGAACTCCAGGTCTACACTGAACACCATCCTGATCATCAGAAGTGCACTCACAAGTTGGTCTGATGCTTTTTGCCTTGCGTGTGAGCGAGGTAACTTCCCTAGAAGAGGAACATGACAGACAGGATGAGAGTTATGTTTGAGGACGAGTGTGTGTGAAGTGTGTGAGAGTCTCTCGGAGCGCACACCTCGTTGTTGTGCAGCGTGAGACACAGTTTACACTCGTAGGAGCCCAGGTGGTTCTTCATGAAGTACGGGTCTTTGTTGATGTCTATGGTCTCTAAGGCCAGCTGTCGCAGGCGTTCACGCCGGTCTCGGTTGCTTTCGGACGACGAGGCGACGCCGCCGCTGCCGGTTTTCCCTCCGGCTCTGTGCTGGAAATCCATGATGAGATCCCGGTTCTCACACTGATGCTTCTGGAATCACAGAAGAGGAAAACACGACTGAAGATCATATGAAATCATCTTAAAGATTGATGGGTGAACTTACAGAACTCAAAACGACCCGCCAGCACACACTTGTTACAAAACTGACTGAAAAATAGAGAACAGAAATCAGCAAAGATGTGGAAAATAGCCTATACAGAGAGAGAGAGAGAGCTTGATCGTTTAATATTCACATATAGAAGTCTGAAACTTACAACAAACAGCCTCTGAAAACGAATGTAATAATGTGAGGGATAAATAGACATCAAAATAAACATACATACATACATACATACATACATATATATATATATATATATAAAACAGTAATGTTACATAAAGCACTGAATCGAATCGAACCGTCTTCAAAGCGGCATTTTAACGAATCATAACAAATGCAGAAAACTCATTAAAATACCAGAGATTAGTTTAGCGGGATGATTCAGAACATCCTTTAAAAAAACATAATTAAATGCTATTTTAATTGGAAAATTCTTTGTAAAAACAATTTTTACCTCAGGGCCAGATCACGCTTGGCGCTGCTGTACTGCGTAGTCGCGGCGCTGAGTGATGAACTTCCGCTTCCTGTTTTAATAAAAGTCACACGTTGACAGGATTTATTAAAACAAAAATGTAAATAACAAGACGTCGCATAATAAAAATAAAAAAAGCTGTTTTAAATTCACAAACTATTTTTAGTCAAATTAAAAATGTCCAAATAGTTTGATCTGAATTGTTTTTTCAGCGGTAATCCAGCAGCGCCCTCTTCCGGTCGCTCGTGTTCAGTTCCTGTCGCACTCTGTGTGTGTGTGTTGGTTTTGGGTGTGTGTGTGTGTGTGTGTGTGTGTGTGTGTGTGTGTGTGTGTCTTTAGGACGCTTAAACACTCGATCAGATGAGACTCTGACCACAGCAGCAGACTCTGACTGATATTCTGGAGGAGGAGTATCCATTCTGACACTGATGCTGGGACGAAAACCGCTGTTTAATGACACAACAATGCGCTTTAATGCGACGAAAGTGCTGTCAGAGAGCTGAATATGCGATTCAACGAGAAAGAGCTGGTGTTCCTGAGCCGCCAGCCGTCAGAGAGAGCAGCCGAGCTGGGCATGAGAGGCCCGAGGAGGGGAGACGGTAAGCGGGGACGTTTCTATTAGAAGACTGCGGTGATCGGAATCGCGTATAGCGTAACAGTTACTATTCGTACTATTTTTTGATATTACAGCTGTTGTTAGGTAGTACGCTATTACGAGTACAGCTTTTAAGTCGCTAGTGTTCGTCACACAGCTGCAGTATCCAATCGCGTTAGGAGGCGGGTCCCGTCACCTCCACCACGCGCTCTGTGATAGGTAGATTGATTTCTGTGAAAGTAGCGTTGATCGTTCATCGTGTCAGTTCGCCGTTATTAACGGTTAATTTTTTTTTTTTATAAAAAAGCGGTTATGGCGGGACATTCAAATTAATTTAATTAATTAATCACATAACTAGTATACTGCCATTAAAATAAAGCAAACAAGAAATTGAGAGTTTCTGTGGAAGCTGTTGAAAACAAAAGCGCTCAGATCGGAATCTTTAAAGCCACTTTGACACGACATTATAAAAATAATAATAAAATAAGTAAAAATATATGTCTTTTTTTCTCTAACAACTTTAAAAAGTTATGACTTTTAATCTCACGGTTCTGACTTTCTTTCCTTTTCGGAGAGTTGCGAAATGTAAATCTGAATTGCAATCTGTTAACTTACTCGTAATACTGAGGTAAAAAAAGTTTGAGATTAAAAGTTGCAACTGCGAGAAAAAAAGTTAGTATTATGAGATAAAAAGTTGCAATTTGCTTTTTTATTTTTTATTCTCTTGATGAAAAAAAAATTGCGAAATGTAAACTCATAACTATGAGGGGAAAAAAGGTCAGAATTGTGAGTTTTTTCTCGCAATTCAAAGTTATCATCTCACAGTTCTTACTTTTTTCTTTTCTTTTTTTATTATAATCTTTTTATAAGAATTGTGAGTAGAAAGTCAGAATTGTAATATAAAATGTTTCAAACCTTTTTTTTTTTTTTGGTTTTAAAACATAGAAAGTAATAATAATATATTTTACTATACAAACCAATAAAATACACAAACCAGGAGAGAATAAAAATGCTTTATGTATACTAATTGTAAACTAAAGTGACTTAAAAATAAGTTTTTAGACTAGATTTAAACTTAGATCTGGTTTAGTCATGTGGAGACGATAGAGTCTTATAAACCAAAATTATTAACTCTCAATAGAGTTTAACTTTTATTCCTACTCTGTTTCCCACTACAGTTGTGAAGAGACGTCATGTGAAACTGATCATTAATTTCCTGTTTTACTTTCGGACCGATGAGGACGAGGTGAGTGTGAATCAGCATCCTCGTTATCATTATCGTTATCGTTATCGTTTAATTGGTTTGTGTTTCAGCCCATCGGCGCTCTGCTGCTGGAACAGTGTCGCGTCGAGAGAGAAGACGATCGCGTTTTCTCCATCGGTAAGAGCTAAACATTTAAAATGTAATAAATAAACACGAATAAACAACGCACATCTGTATTTTCATTAACTAACATTAACATAGTAATAAATGCACTGTTCATTGTTTGTTCATGTTAGGTAATACATTAATTTAACAAATGACATCTTATTTTAAAGTGTTATCCATTTAATTATATGTTAACTGAAGTAAAATAAAATATTAACAAAAATTAAATTTACTTTATTTCATGTAGTTGCCAAGGAAACATTTCTTATTTTCATTTAGTGGATAAAACTTGATGTACTAAAATAACTAAAATTGAAATAAAAGTTACATTAGACATTGTTTTTTAAATTCAAAATTAATAAAACTGACAAAAATACGCAACTAAATTGCAGGAAAAAAAGAGAAATAGAAAGGAATTACTTTAAAAAAGGACTTTAAAATGGAAAATGTTTTAATTTTTTTTACTTATTTTTTGGTTATTGTTACCTAAAACTTAAATTTTATATATATATATATATATATATATGTGAAAAAAAAACATATTAACTGAAATAAAACAAAAACTTAATTTATTTTATTTCAGGCAGTTCCAAGTAAAGATTGCTCATTTGTTGTTTAGTATAATTTTGATTTACTAAATTAACTAGAATTGAAATAAAAAATAATATAGACATATTGTTTTTTTTTATTAAAAACTAACAAAACTGGCAAAAACAAGCAACTAAATTGCGAGAAAAAAGAGAAATGAAATAGTCTTTTTTGGTTTTAAGAAGAGTTATTGTTAACTAAAACTAACACACACACACACACATATATATATATATATATATATATATATATATATATATATATATATACATAATTTGAAATAAAATAAATATTAACTTAATTTATTTTATTTCATGCAGTTGCCAAGTAAAAATTTCTCATTTTTAGTTTAGTTTAACTGTGATTTACTAAAATAACTAGAATGAAATAAAATTAATAAACTCTATATAGTAATATTAAAGGATAAATAAAGACAAATAATAAAATTGCAAAAAATAAATTACTTAAAAATGACTGTAAAATGGAAAATATAAAATACAGTAATATTTCAATTTTATTAAAATTTGACTTAGCTCTTTGAGAGAGAAAAGTGACATCAATCAGTGTTTCTTATGACTTATTTAATAATAACAAAAAATAAAATTACTAATATATATATATATATATATATATATATATATATATATATATATATATATATATAAAAATGGAAAATATAATAATATTAATTATAATATTAATAAGAATAACTTATTTAAAATATAAATTATATAAAAACCTATAATAGTGTATCAGTTATACTACAATGACTGGTTATTCTTTATGTGAGGCTCAGCTCTTTAAGAGAGAAGTGTGACTCTTGTTTGTTCTCCAGTGTTTCTGGACGAAGCCGAGAGGAAGTATCTGTTCGAATGTGATTCTCAGGAGCAGTGTGTGGAGTGGATCGATGCCATCGTTAAAGCCAGGTGTGTGTCACAGACGTTTCCCATCATGCATTGCGTCTCCTGCTTTATAACTCTGATCTGCTTCTTTCTCACAGTTATGAATCCATGCGCAAGAACCTGATCTACTATCGCACGGAAATCCATCGGCTCACCGGCAAGGTGAAGCAATCACTGTTAATTACTGCAACTAATGGCTAATATCAGTGTCTGTATTCACAAAACAACTCCTTTGTTTTCATTAAGCTGTAATAAAGCTGAAATAAAATAAATATTAACTGAAATAAAGCAAAAAAAAAATTATTTATTTTATTTTAGGCAGTTGCCAAGTAAAGATTTGTTTAGTTTAACTTGATTTCCTAAAATAACTAGAATTGAAATAAAAAATTATATATACATATTGTTTTTTTTTAATTACTAAAAACTAACAAAACTAGAAAAGACGCAACTAAATTGCGATAAAAAGAGAAAGGAATTACTTTAAAAATGACTTTAAAATAGAAAATGTAAAAAAAAAAAAAATCTTTTATTGGATTTAAGAAGAGTTTTTGTTAACTAAAACTAAAATTATATATATATAAAAAAAATATTATTTGAAATAAAATAAATATTAACTGAAATAAAACAAAAACTTAATTTACTTTATTTCATGTAGTTGCCAAGGAAACATTTATTATTTTCATTTAGTTGGTATAACTTGATGTACTAAAATAAATCAAATTGAAATAAAAATTGCATAGACATTGTTTTTGTTTTTAAATTAAAATCTAACAAAACTGACAAAAACACGCAACTAAATTGCGAAAAAAAAGAGAGAGAAAAAAAGACTTTTAAATAGAACATGTTTTTTTTTTTTTTACTTTTTTTTTTTGGTTGTTAACTAAAACTAAAATTATGTTAAAATTGAAATATTATTTGAAATAAAATAAATATTAACTGAAATAGTTAACTGTTTGCATGTCTCACTAGATTATCAGCCGTGATTATTCATTATTTATATTCATATTTGCTAATTGCTTTTGAGAAGTTTAATTAATTTATTAATTAGTGACATCTTTATTTGAATGTAGCAGTTAAATTTTTTTTTTAACCTTTATTTAAATGTTGCAACATAGTATCCCACTCTAGAATAAATCAGCCAATCACTGTGTGCATAGTTAATGAGCTTGCTGACAAGGTAAGCCCCGCCCCCTTCTCTCTGTTCGTCAGGAAGAGTTTGTCTCAGCAGCTTTGTGAATAGAGAAAACTTCTACTCTTGATTGAATGTTTTGTAATGAAGATGATCTGGTGCAGGACCCGCTGGTGCAGTATGGGATATCAGATGAGACACGCTTTCAGGTCAACAGTGGTCTTCCTCCGCCGTCCACATAAACACACACTTTCTCTGCTGTTCGAGGTCTTGGGGTTTTTCAGTCTGCCAGTATCTGTACATTCTCTAATGTTTCATTTCATGTGAGTTATGGGGGGAAATATGTCATATTACTGTAATAGATGTAACTAAACTGGGACGCCTTTTAAAAGCTGATTCTGGCACCTGTCTTTCATAACTGTGATGTTAAAAGTGCACTGAAGAGGTTTCGTAGCATCTAAAGCATTAAAGCTCAGTCAATCCGAGCAGACTCAGTCCAAACATTTCACCTGAAGCTGTGTGTTTTTCTCTTATTTCACCACAAAATCAAAGGAAAGAAGGTAGAATTATAATTTAGCACACAAAAAACGTCTTAAGTTATTATTTTCATGAGAAGTGCATTGTTTAGTGCTAGAAAATGCAATATACAATTTAAGTTGTTTAATAAATTTTATATAATTTTATATAAAAAAATATTTCGATTGTAATTATCAACATAAATTACAAATGCACTACACAATTTATATATAATATATATATATATATATATATATATATGATAAAATTTCAGCATTAATGGCAAATATGCTGCACTATTAATTTAATAAATAATAAGTAATTTAATACATAATATATAACTATATTGTGCTCAATTATAATTATTACTTTTTATAAAAATAATGTCTTTAATACAGCCTAAAATGTATTAACTCTAACTCTATAATTTATTTATTTTTTTGATTTTGTGGTGACCTATATTTCATATACATTAAAAAAAAAACGTGGCATTTGCTGAATCTTTTTGTTTGATCGTTGGTATTCGTCACCGTCTTGTGCTGATAAACGGCATCGAACGGCAAAACAAAAGGAAACAACTTGAACTTCCTTCCTGTAATTTTGGATACAGCTTTATTTGAACCCACATCGCCTGTAACTTTCTGTTTCTATGAGCGATGAATCTATAATACGAGTGAAAATGCTCAGAATGTGTGACTCATGAATGTTTCAATCTGTTTCATGCACTAGAACTGGTTCCTTCTGTCATTTAGATAATTTCATTATTGATAAATGTTCATTTCCAATCTTGTTTTGGTTAATAAATCCCATTTAAAGCTACCAGTGTGTTTTTGTTTTTATGCTGATTCAATAATCATTCTGTCACGAGGAAAGGCCTGAGGCTCACTAGATGCGATGAAACAAATGTGATTTAAGGATATTTAAAGTGAGCACAAGTGTTTCAAGCTGTTAGCTTCATACGTTTAAAACTTTACATGAGCATGTTTTTGCATCAAACTGAATTATGTAAGTTAATTTAAATGGGACGAATGTTTCAAAGTGAAACAAAACCAAATCTTACATTACATTACAGTACATTAATATACTCACTGATGTTTGTGCTGCTGGTTTCCCGCCAGTAAATGATGTCACTTCCTGCAGGATGATGTCATTAAGAAAGTGCTTTTTTTGGTAGTTAAAGGTTTTTATACATTTTTTTTTAATGACTAATAGAATGGAAATCATATTAAAAGAATTCAGCCAAAAATGAAAATGTCTCATCAATGGATGCTCTGCAGTGAATGGGTGCCGTCACCCAAAATGAGAGTCCAAACAGCTTCAAAAGTTCCACAGTTTCAGGATTTTCAAACATGTAAAACAAGGGATCATCAAGACATTAAATTACATTTTATGTTGAATTGAATGCACGTAAATGTTTTTCGCTGATCATGTGACTCGACATATCTTTTCAAAAGCTGTACCTTCAGACCGGTCTTGGTTCTCCAGGTCAGACCCAGTTTATTGGCCAGAACTGCAGCTGTGACCGTGGTCCCGTTATTTCCACCCCATCCCACCAGCATCACACCCAGCCTGGGCACCTTCCTCTCGGTGCGGAAGGTGAACTCGGTGCTGGAGGGCGTCACCTTATTAACATAAAACATGCAAAACACTTGTTTACCAGTACAGTTGCGTCATACTCAACTACCCAAAAGAGGAAGAAAATGCAATGCAACTTTCTGATTCAGACTCTGAAATAAAAAGGTACATAGTCTTCAACAAAGCAGAAATGCATGAGTTGAAAGGTTAAGAGACTCATAGTGAACGTGTCTCCATCTGTACGCACAGAGGCAGTGTGGTAACAGTACCGCGACTCGATGTGTTTCTCAGTGTATTTCACATCTGCACTGTTGATGCTAACTTTCTCAGGCATGATGATCAACCTGAAACAATGGGAGAGAAGATGCTACAGTAACTCATTAATACCACAGATTGCTGTTTATTTCTAATTCAAGAAACATTTGTGACCCTAAAAGCAGTGTCACAGGTATATTTGTAGCAATAGACAACAATACATTGCATGAGTCAAAATTATACATTTTTAATATTTTATAGAAATATTATTTATTTAGCTTTTAGGTGCATGCATAAATTTTAATTTCATAAAAGTGTCCCTTATGACTGGTTTTGTGATCCAGGGTCACATTTGTGCAATATGCATTAATGAAATACAGCCTATTGCATTTAAAATATGATTAAATAATAGCTTACTTTAGACAATAGGTAGACTACAACAAAATATAATGCACCAGACATACCTTTAACGTATGTTATCTCTAACGTAAAGCACCTCCCGCGGTTTCGGTTCGGTCTGCCGGTGCGTCGCGCGCGCTCTCGCTTTTATCGTTTCCGACGCCTTCTCGATTTTTCCACTCGTGCATCCAGAACGTGAGGATGGATGCTTCTGGACTCCGGAAGACAAAAGCTGACCGACTCCGTGCGTGCAGTGAACCGATATCAGGGAACAATCTGAACTCTAATGTAGATGCACGTATGAAATCAATCACGTAAACACATTTCATTTAATGCTGTACACATGCAACAAGAAATCCAGTTTCTTAATCAGAATGCTTTGTGTAAGTTTAACCCCTTCGCATTTAAAAAATAAATATTTGCATTCAATATTTTTTTTACTAATGTTTAATATATTTTACATTAATAATTAATAATGAAAAAAATAAACAATTTATATATAACAAACATTAATTTCTCAGCAGAATTTGTAATCCTTGAATTTTAATATTAGGCTATTCTTCTAATATTTTAATGCACTTATGTATTTAATTTTATTTATTGCATAGTAGAAAATACAAGCAGATATTAATTATGAGAGGACATATCCTAATATTCTAAGCAAGTCTGAGGAAAACATTAAAACATTCAATTCTCAGCAGCATTTCCTCGCATTGCAAGGGCAGAATTTGCAAATGAATAAATTCATTTCTAAACAGCATTTGTAATCCAATGGCACAATTCCAGTGCATTGTTCCAATGCATGTCTTTATCACATGATATCTGGTCATCCAGCCCTAGACAGGAATCGTGTGAAGGATCAGGCATGTAAACACATTTCTACACATATACGAAAAATGTTGTGACTCGGCAAAGAGTCCAAGGAAACTTTTCAAGCACTTTGAGACAGTGTTAGTGAAGGACGGTCAGACGGTTCTAGAAAATACTGACAGTGTTGAGAAAGTCCATGAAAGTCAAAACATGCACTATATTACCTCACGTACATGCATATACTTTTTGTGCATAAGTTGCGACAAAACGATCCAATTCACAAATGTCTTTTTAAAAAAAATCTAGTTTTTAGTAATTATAGACTAGAATCCTTTACTTTGCATCAGAAACAAATCCAAACGTTCTAAACAGTGATTATGTGGAGGTGAAAATGTACCAATTTGCAGCAGAAACAAACCTTTTCACTTGTTATTTCAAATGCATGCGTGAATAAACAAAACAAAGCAAAAACCTTTCCCCTTAGCTCAGAAACACTTAAAAACAGTATTTCAGATATATTATCACGGATATACTGAACATCAGGGACGTGCACAGACATTTTGAGGGGCAGGGCCTCAAGTGAAATAAAGGGCACTTCTCATAAATAGGTTTTTTTTTTTAAACAAAAAAGTATATTATATATATATATTAACGCAACTCTGACTTCCTTTAAAAAACAATTATTTAAAAAGTTTATAATTATATTATTTTATTTATAAAATTAATTTTATCTTTCTCAAACTCACGCAATTGTTTCATTTTCAAAAGATGTCTACAAAATAATCAGTTCACAGAAACCATGGTCTCCTTAGTGTTCATAGGTTTATAGAGCAGCAAAGGAAACCATTCCACAATGTGCATGTTTTGAACACATTTTCTATTCTACTAGTTTCAAGTATATACTGTATGAAGAGTTCAGATGCAAAAGCCTCGAAGTGCCATCTGAAATTTTCTTATGAGCTTTTTTTTTTCAAGCTCGTATTTCAGTAATTTAACTTAAATGACAATTAATAGGTAATTTTCATTGCCAGTAATGTGAAATAAGTGAACATAAACATACAAGCTTGATAAAAAATGATCATTATTGAAGGAAATTTCAGATCACAAACTACAAGACACCATCCCCTTGCACTGAGGCTAATCAACGACTTGCTAACGACCTGAATGAGTTTTATTGTAGATTGAAAACCCACCACACCCATTCTGACCATCTCCCTACACAACCATTAACACCTGCTGCAATCCCCCTCTCCATACCTCCTGCTCTTCAAATCTGTGTAGATGATGTGCGCCAGGTCTTCAAGAAAAACAAAAGAAGAAAAGCACCAGGCCCAGATGGCGTTACACCAGCCTGCCTGAAAATCTGTGCTGACCAGCTGGCCCCCATCTTTTCACAGATCTTCAACAGATCTCTGGAGTTGTGTGAAGTGCCTTCCTGCTTCAAACGCTCCACCATAATCCCCATTCCAAAGAAACCCAAGATAACAGGACTTAACGACTACAGACCTGTGGCTCTAACGTCTGTCGTCATGAAGTCGTTTGAAAAACTGGTTCTGGCTTATCTGAAGGACATCACTGGACCCTTACTGGACCCCCTGCAGTTTGCGTACCGAGCAAACAGGTCCGTGGATGATGCAATCAACATGGCATTGCACTTCATCCTGCAACATCTGGACAAAACAGGGACTTATGTGAGGATCCTGTTTGTGGACTTTAGTTCGGCTTTCAACACCATCATCCCAACAACCCTCCAGACCAAACTGACCCAGCTCTCTGTTCCTAGCTCTATCTGTCAGTGGATCACCAGCTTTCTGACAGATAGGCAACAGTTAGTGAGACTGGGGAAATTCATGTCAAACAGCTGCTCCACCAACACTGGTGCCCCTCAGGGATGTGTTCTCTCCCCTCTGCTCTTCTCCCTGTACACCAACGACTGCACCTCTAAAGACCCTTCTGTCAAGCTCCTGAAGTTTGCAGACGACACTACAGTCATCGTCCTCATCCAGGACGGTGACGAGTCTGCTTACAGACAGGAGGTTGAGCAGCTGGCTGTCTGGTGCAGTCTTAACAACCTGGAGCTGAACACGCTCAAAACAGTGGAGATGACTGTGGACTTTAGGAGAAACCCCCCTGCACTTTCCCCACTCACCATCATGAACAGCACTGTGGCTGCAGTGGAGTCATTCAGATTCCTGGGAACCACCATCTCTCAGGACCTGAAGTGGGACAATCACATTGGCTCCATTGTGAAAAAAGCCCAACAAAGGTTGTACTTCCTTCGCCAGCTGAGGAAGTTTAACCTGCCACAGGAGCTGCTGAAACAGTTCTACTCAGCCGTCATTGAGTCAGTTCTGTGTACTTCAATTACTGTCTGGTTTGGTTCAGCTACAAAATCAGATATCAGAAGACTACAGAGAACTGTTCGGACTGCTGAAAGGATTATTGGTGCTCCTCTGCCCACCCTCCAAGAACTGTACACATCCAGAGTGAGGAAAAGGACTCAGAAAATCACTCTGGATCCCTCACATCCAAGTCACCCCATCTTTGAACTTTTGCCATCTGGCCGGCGCCTCAGAGCCGCAAATACAAGAACAGCAAGGCACAAGAATAGTTTCTTCCCCCAGGCAATCTACCTCATGAACAGTTAAATGTTTCCCACTTAAACTTATGCTTATGCAAAAATGTGCAATATCCTTATATTTATTTGTTACCCCTCCATCCTAGAACATTCCTGCATCTCACTCAATCCTATTCCATTATCATCTATAGCACAATTGTTTATACACTTATTTATTTGCCAATTTGTAATTCTCCTGTAAATTTTTTTTTTTTTTTTGTCTGTGTGTTGTTGTCTCTGTTTACTGGAAGCTTATGTCACTAAAACAAATTCCTTGTATGCGCAAGCATACTTGGCAATAAAGCTCTTTCTGATTCTGATTCTGATTCTGAGATGGCACTTAGAGGATTTTTCATCTCAACTCTTCATATTTAGAATAACCTAAATAACTGCATCAAACAGAGGGGCGTGTTTTACTAATAATTTTTTTTATTTTTGCACAAGGCACTACATCATTTTAAATATTTTGGTGTTATCAGAATACATAACACTTAAAAATTAAACTTACCAAAATAATTGAGTAAAAATTCAATAAAAGCCAATGTCATGTATGTATTTGTGGCGGTATGGAATACTATTTTATAAAGGTTTCGAGGAAATAAAAAAGTTAAATTACTTAAATAGTTAATTTATAAATATTGTTATTTTTAAAGTTTAATGTTAACTTATTTCTACTTAGTTGTATTTATTAATGTACCAGATGCAGTTACTCAGATTTACTACATTGTTTAGAGTGTATCCTCCATCTGTTTGCATCTGTGGATTTCTTCTAAATTCACCAATTTAGATTTCTACATTTCAGGGGGAAAGACTCTTGATGTAAGTCAATAACTGGGGACGTTCTGTATGCAAATTAGGCGTCAACTAGTTAAAATGCGCACATTTGCATCTAATTGACAGGGAAATGCAGGTAAATAGGATAAACAAAATAACTAAAGCATATCACCTGGTGGTGATATATGCTTATTTTATTAACTTATTTTATTACATGGCCGTTGCCATGAAAAACAGAGCGTTGCTATGGACTAACAGGATTCTAACCGTAGAGACGGAGCGGACTATTTTCTTTAGCGGAAGCAATACAATCGGGTTTAACAATCGGGGGAGAGGGAGAGGGAGCGCTTCAGAACTCCTGACCTGATATTTGATACTATATTTCAATAAATATATTTGTTTGACAGGGAAGCTGTATGCAAACAGAAATATATATTATTTTTCAAAAAATAAAAAAAAGCATCCCAGAAAAAAGGGCACTTTCTCTCCAGGAATAAAAAGGGCAGGTGCTCAAGCCCCCTTTCATGTCTATGTGTGCAGGTGCCTGCTGAACATAAAGTATGCAAAACATCTGTGTATTTGATTCTGATGTAATGGGATCTGTATATTTAACAGCTGTGGCAGAGAATGAAATGTTTTCTTTAAAAGACAGAGAATGGAATGGTTATGGATTCCTATTTTATGCTCTTAAAATAATATGCTGATGTTGTTGATGTATAAATATGTCCTGCATGTGCTTATGCCTCTATGAAGGTGAAGGCCTGAGGAAACTGGAGTGAGTGTCAGAAGTCTGCAAGCTTATCACATGATTAAATAAACTCTAGTGGGACAACTGTCAGCTGAAAGTCAGGCCATTATGAGTGGAACTAATCAAATTGTTATTGGTTGTTTTAAACATGTCCATCAGGTATAAATATGTATTTTCTGGTCAAGGACTTTCTCTGCGGTCTGAAGCGAATCCTGGCTGGACAGGACTAAACCTCATTTATGTACCTCCACCAGTGTCTCAGCAATGGATGCTCTGCAGTGAATGGGTGCCGTCAGAATGGGAGCTGATAAAAACATCACAATAATCCACAGCACTATAATCCATAATAACTCTTCCTCCAGTGAAAAAGTACATCTGCTGTTGTCTCTCACATATTTGTTTAGAGCCGTTTAAACGCTGCTTGATCTGTGCAGATTTCTCTCCTGATTCAGACCAGAACACTTTTTCACTGGAGGAAGTGTTATTATGGATTATAGACTCTATGTGTTTGAGTTAAAATCATCTTAATGCTGGATGTGTTTCAGTTTTTGTCTTCTCCAGATGTTCACTGATGGACTGGAGTGCTGTGGATTATTGTGATGTTTTTATCAGCTGACGGCACCCATTCACTGCAGAGCATCCATTGATGAGACACTGATGCAATGCTACATTTCTACAAACCTGATGAAGAAAAAAACTCATCCTATATTTGGATGGTAGAGTAATTTTACATTTTTGGCTGAACTATTCCCTTAAATTTGTTTGAAAATATCTATGATCGCTGACCAATAAAGAACGGTACTCTTCAGTGTGAGTGTCTGAAGTTCAGTATGAGGGGCCGTGCAAGACTTAATTCATTCTGGCACTCTTACATGCTTACATTCTCCTTTCACATACATATATTCTTGCTTTCACACACTTACATTCTCCTTTCAGATACATATATTTTTTTCTTTCACACACTTTCATTCTTCTTACACATGCATACATTTCTACTCTTACACACACTTACATTCTCCTTACAAATACATATATTTTTGCTTTCAAACTCATACATTCTCCTTATACATATATGTCTACTCTCACACACATACATTCTCCTTTCACATACATATACACACATACATATATAGATGTATGTAAGAGAAGAATGTATGTATGTGCGAGAGAGAGAGTATAGTGGAAACGGAAGGCGTTTAGTTGAAACGGAAGGAGTATAGTGGAAACGGAAGTCAGGTTAGGCGCGATCAGGTTCACCGTGACAGGTCTTGATCAGCATGGCTGAGGTAGATGAGGAAGCCGCAGATGTATTTCAGCAAGCTATCTGGGTTTTAAAAAATAAATAAATATTATTATTGTGAAAAGGTTACATGGCCTCGTCCTTTGAGCGAGTTGTGATTGAGGACGCGAGCTCAGCCTCAGTCGTGTTGCCAGATAGATCTATTATAAGCGTCCAAGGTTTTTATTTTTTTTATTTAATTTAGGAAGTGAATAAAGTGGTAGGTTGCAAGTTAGGGACAGCGATATCTTTATATTATTTAAATAACTGAAGACTCATTGCGGTTTATTTATTTTTAGATTTTCATTTACTTATTTTTTTTTTTTAATTGCAGCTCTGCGTGCAGCAATAACTCAGTGCTAGAATAGTGATCTATAAGCGCCACCTGCTGTCAGAGATTGAATTAGCATTTTCATCAGAATCAGAAAGAGCTTTATTGCCAAGTGTTTACACACAGAAGAAATTTCATCAGGAGCTTCCAGTACAGAAATTACAAACATAGTGCAGACACACATATAATTAAGGAAATAAAACTAATGTTTGCTCAAGGTTAGTTTGGCCAGTAACAGAGCAAAATAAACATTTAATAAATGTAAAAAAAAAAAACATTGGCAACGAGAATGGGAATCGGCTCATTTGATTGTAAAATAAATAAAATCCTGATCAGTGCATCCTTAACTGGAATAGTTAGGACTACCTGAAAGACCTGAAAAAGCATGGTTTATTTCAGTTTTATCTTTGAACTATTGTACCTATTTGTGCAAAGTGGTTATTATTTATTACAATACAAAACAATTAGTCTTATTGATTGATTTTATTGATTGTGGCAAGTCCTGTAAAAATTTTGCCAAGGCAAGTAAAGAAAAAATTAAACCACTGGCCGAAGTGGACCAGTAGAAAATGTCTTTAGCGTTAAGCCCTGTTAATACGATCAAAATCAGTGTCTTAGAACTTGTACACAGATCTGTAGAACACGTAGGTTACATAATGATTTGTTAAAAATAAAAACTTAAAATATGTACTTGAAAAGAAAACAGGATGACTTTAAAAGAAAATAGCATAACTGTAAAATTGTGAGGAAGAGCTGAGCAGGTCTTGCTCATGTATTTCCTGGTCTGAGAGTGACTTCCTGCTTATACAGGAAGTAATGGATACCAAAAAAGGTAGAAATATATATATATGTAAAAGGAGAATGCATGTGTGTGAAAGCAAAAAAAAAAATTATGTATGTGTAAGGAGAATTTATGTGTGTAAAGCAAGAATATATGTATTTGAAAGTAGAATGTAAGTGTGTGAGAGTAAAATGTATGTATGTGAAAGGAGAATATATGTGTGTGAGAGTAGAAATGTATGTATGTAAATGGAGAATGTATGTGTGTGAGAGTGCCAGAATGAATTATGGCTTGTATGGCCCCCCATAGTTCAGTCTGATATGTGTGTTCATCCACACACACACACACACACACACACATTCATCTGTTCGCTGGGTTTCTCTCTTCACTTCAGCAGCGGCTCCAGATCAAGGTGCAGCTCGTTTCGGAGGATCGTCTTAGCCAAATCTGCAGGTACATTACATTATAATTAATATAATAAACTATTACATATACGTGCATTTAGGGACACACAATGTGCTAAAAAGTAGCAACGATTCTCAAGCAAATAAGGGATTGGAAAAAAATATTCTTTGTCACGACCTGTTTAGGACAGTAAAGACTTAAACTAATGCGCAACGTGGATGAGAATGTGTACAAACTATATTAATCAGCAATTACATAAATTCTCCCAGTAAAATATTTGCATGTTGTGCATGTTCAATAAAACTGACAAAGATTATTGGAAGTGATCATAAACTCAAATCTGTCCATCCAGGAGCGTCAGAAGCCACTTTCAAGCTCTGTCCTGTTTTAAAATAGAGAGCACACCTATAGAGATGAAGGCATTTCAAAGCTGCCATCTGATGCTTTTGTTGTGCAGCCCTATGACATTTCAGTCAGAGATCATTTAACCCTTACAACACTGCTGCTATTCATATGTGTTTCCATTTGTGTCTGATGAGCAGTAAAATGTTTAATATGTGCTGGGATAATAAAAAACATAGTCAAATTAAACATTATTTTTTAACAACGTTAGCAAATGAAAATATATGGAAGGCCATTTCCACCAGATAAGATTTGTGTTGTTGTTGTTTTAGGGTTTTTTTTTGCCGTTGTAAAAAAAACGTCTAAATGATGATATATTCAATTATGAGATAAAAGGAAATTATTGCATATTAAGTCATAAATATGACAAGAAATCAACTGTCAACATTAAGTCATAATTTGTCATAATAAAGTCCTAACTGACTCAATTATGAGATAAAAGGTTGAAATGATTACATATCACATCATTTTTACTTTCTTATAATTATGAATTTTACTAATAATTATGAATTTATCACAATTTTGACATTTTTATCATAATGTATTTTTATTTCAATTTTTACAATTGACATCCTCATAATTTCATATTTTTGTCATTTATGACATTATGACTTATTTTTGACACCTTTTCATAATTTTGACATTTCGCTCTAATCATTTTCAGTTTTTGTGTGATAACTATTTTACAATGTGTCATAAGCTTGACTTTTGATTTCTTATTCTAATGTTTACCTTTTACTCTCATGATCTCAAATTAGAGATGTAAATTCAGAAAAAGGTCCGAATTACGCCAAACTTGCAATTATCTCAATTTCAACTTTATAAATACCATAATTTTGACTATCTCATAATACTGACTTTATACTCACTTCTTATGTCAGTTATACAATTTTTGTCAGAAATTTGACTTTTTAATATACATTTGTATTTATCTCAAAGATCTGACTTCGAGTCACAATTTAGACATTGTTTCTCAAACATTTTTAACGTTTTATATCAATTATGACATTGTTATCTCATTTTGACATTGCCATAATTTTGATATTTTCTCATAATTCTGATTTATGTCACGATTTAGCTTTTTACTCTAATTTATGGTTCACATACTTTCTGTCAATTATATAAAATTTTATATTTTTTGACGTTTTGTCATAATATCGACATTTTAATATCAAAATGACTTTATCTCATAGTTCTGACTTGATCGTTCTCATATTATTAACTTTTCTCAAATATGAAATTATGAGATTCAGTTTCCCCTTTGAACTTTATAAATATCAGAATTCATAATTGAAACTTTTTCCCCTGATGATTTAGATTTTTTTCAGTTAATGATTTTTTTTCATCATATGACATTTGATGTTTTACATCATAATACCCAAACTCTCATAATTTAAATGTTTTATGTCTTAATCTAAGCTTCCACTGGTTTAAGCTGAATTGACTGACTTTGCTTTCATTGACCCAGTCATGACAGAGTCACCAGATTGCCCGCTGGATGGCAGTCCGCTCATCAGCGCCGCTCGGCTGGGCAAACTGCGCTTGGTTCGTCTTCTGGTGGAGGGAGGAGCGCAGGTCAACGAGAGAAACCAGCGAGGAGAGACGCCTCTGCTGACCGCCTGCCGAGCTCTGCGGGGCGATCAGTGCGGATCCAGCATGCTCAGACTCATCCAGTATCTCCTTCACAACCAGGCCGACCCCAATATCCAGGACAAGACGGGCCGCACGGCTCTGATGTACGCCTGTATGGAGCGTGCCGGGCCGGATGTGGCGTTGGCTCTGACCGCGGCGGGCGCAGATCCCAGCACAGAGGACTACGCCGGAGGCTCGGCCCTCGTTTACGCCATCAATGCCCACGATCAGGACACACTTACAGTGCTGCTGGACGCCTGCAAAGCCCAGGGACGAGACATCATCATTATATCCACCGATCTGAGCTGCGACCCGCATGTCCCTCCGTCGCCCGACAGCTCGCCCGTCTCCTGCATGTCGCCCTCGGACATCGAGCTCAAGACCAGCTCTCCCAACTCTGAGGGCGAGAACATTTTTAACTTTCGAGGAGGCGGTGAGGTTTCTCCTGAACTTTCGAGGAGCGAGACTCGCTGTCGGCAGGGTTTGCGCTCGGAGCCTTGGCTGGCCATCCAAAACCTGGGCAATCTCAGCCAGCGCTGCGAGAAAAACACAGAAGAGGAGGAGAACCGAGAGCACGGGTGTTCTCTTCCCACCTGTGAGTTACTCAAATAGATTTCTTCTTTGGGTCACATCTTGAACCAGTCAACTCAAGTGTAGCTACTGCAAGTGGTGACTAAATGCATTTTTAAAATACAAAGATAGCCCCCGGTTTCACAGACTAAACGTCCAAAATGCGTATTTGAGTCATCTTAACTAAAAAATATCTTGCTCTGACATTTCTTGAAATATGTCAGTGACATCTGTAGCATTTCCTTCTAAGGCATTTTTATAAAAGCTGCTTAAATGTCTTAATTTGTGTTCCTGTAGCTCAAGTGGTAGAGCATTGGGTTAACAAGCACAAGATTGTGAGTTCGATTCCCCGGGAACACATGATAGGTAAAATTGTTAGCCTGAATGCACTGTAAGTCGCTTAAGCGTCTGCTAAATGCATAAATTTTAATTTTAAAGTGAAATTTAATTTTAATTTAAATTTTCATTGAACTACGGTCTAATCCTGGTTTAAGATAAGCCCTGTCTGTGAAACCGGGCCAGAATGTTAAAAGCGCATATTAGTCTAAAAATAGCACAGCTGAGTACATTTAGATGATCTAATGTTTATCTTAAGGAGTGAAGAATCATTTTTAGTATAGGGTTATTAAGTACAAAATTAGTGTGCAAAAATAGAGCATTTTTGTTTTCTAGGCTTTATGGTACCCCAATCTCAGAAAAATATGAAAATAAAAACAAATTGAGAGAGAGAAACTAAAAGGAGTGGCAACTTTAAAGCCATGTCCATAGCAGATAACCCTAATTTTCTACCTTCTAGATGGGATGCTACTTTCAAAAGACGATATTAAGTACACAATTACAGTATATTATGGAAGTGCACTTTTTTTTTTTACCTGGGAGGCTAGTGCAAGTGGCATTTGGTACAGAGTTTGTTCAACGTTAACCAATCCTGTTCCCTAAAAACAGATTTGAAGTTTAAATCGGAATCAGAGCAGCTCCAAAGCAGAAGAAACACGCTTCCAGATCTTCTTCAGCCGCCGGTCCTTAAACTCACACCGTCCAGATCCGACACTCACTTGCACCGGGATCCCTGCGCTCTGAGGTTCCCTTCCATCTACAGGAGCAGTTCTCTGCTGCTGGCTCCTCCTGACGGGCTTCACGAGCACCACACGGCGAACAGAAAGAAGACAAGAGAGCAGACGAGAGCTCAGGGTGGATGCTTGCCTCCTCTTCCTGGTGTTTCTGTGAGGAACGTGTGCAGAGATCCAATCCCAGCCTCGGCTCCTGTCCGACGGGAAGCTCACGGTCCATCGAACCGTCACTCGGTTCAACTCGAGCAAATGACGAGGAAGGAAAGCTCGGAGATGCTCTCCTGTTGTGAAATGTCTTCTAATAAAACCGAGACTATTACATTATACCAGTCAAAGATTTTCGAACAGTAAGATGTTTGTATGTTTTTAAAGAAGTCTCTTCTGTTCACCAAGCCTGCATTTATTTGTACAACAAAACAGTAAAATTTTAAATATTTTTGCTATTTAAAATAACTATTTTCTGTTTGATTTTATTTTCAAATGTAATTTTTTTCTGTTTTCAAAGCTACATTTTTAGCATCTTTACTCCACAGTCACATGATCCGTTAGAAATCATTCTAATATTCAGATTTGCTGATTAAGAAACATTTATAATAATTATTATTGTTATTATGTTGAAAAAAACAGAGTATATTTTTTTCAGGTCTTTGTGTTTTAACTTCTCAGCTTTTGTTCATAAAGCCACCAAACAACTTGGACAATTACAGAACCTGATTAAGTCTGTATCAAGAAGAAAAATGAATTAAAGTATAATATTATTTAAAATAATTGGTTTTATTACTGGATGGTTGTTGTTTAAAAAAGGCATGTTGCGGGTTATAGCACGGCAAACACTCAAGACCTTTAAAGGGTTAATTCATCTAAACATTAAAATTAGGCTGTTTTACTCACCCCGGGTGTAAATGACTTTCCTCTTTCAGATGAATCCAGTCGGAGTTACAGGTGCATCTCAATAAATTAGAAAAGTCTTGGAAAAGTTCATTTATTTCAGTAATTCAAGTCAAATTGTGAAACTCTTGTATTAAATAAATTCAGTGCACACAGACTGGAGTAGTTGAAGTCTTTGGTTCTTTTAATTCTGATGATTTTGGCTCACATTTAACAAAGACCCAAGTGTTTTTAGTGAACTGTTGGGCTTCTGGGAAGTATGTTCTTTTATTGTACATGTACTCAATACTTGGTAGGGGCTTCTCTTGCTTTAATTACTGCCTCAATTCGTATTATTTGATTTGATTTATTTAAATTATTTCCCCTCATTGAAAATTACATTAAGACACTAGAGGACTTTATCCTTCATATCCATCAGAAAGTCATGGATTTTTATTGTAAAATAGCAAAATGGTGCTCCCATAATAAATAATCCACACAAACAAAAAATACAGCATAGCACAGGTTTTACAGGTTATAAAAAATTAAAAATGTAGTGCTGTCAAACGATTAATTGCGATTAATCGCATCTAAAATAAGTTTTTGTTAGCATATGTGTGTGTATATATAAATATATATATATATATATATATACACACACATGCATGTGTTTGTATGTATATATTTGTATGTCACTCACTCACTCACTCACTTTAAGAAAAAGTTTGTTTATATATTAAATATATACAATACATTTTGTATGTAAAATGTAAATATATATTTAAAATATACACTGTATGTGTTTTATATATACATATAATAAATATACACAACACACACACATAAAATGTAAACAAAACTTTTTTTTTGGATGCAATTAATCGCGATTAATCGTTTGACAGCACTAGTTTATATATAAAGGTAATGCATTTTCTGTATCAGACAATGTTTAACAAATAGATTAAAAAAGGATATAAAAGTATTCAGTTGACCAGCTACTCAAAAATGGCAGTATATAAAACTCAAAGCCATGTTATTTGATAATTTATCATACAAAATATGTGTGGAATGTCACACAGAGTCGATTGATGAGTCACCAGTATGCATACGCCTCTTCTTCGGTGTGGCTGCGCTGGTGCAGCTTGAGAGAGTTTAAGTGTGAGTAGGACTTGCCGCACTCCTCGCAGCTGTAGGGTTTCTCTCCGGTGTGCGAGCGCTGGTGTGAGATCAGGTGTGAGTTACAGTAGAAGCCCTTGCCGCACTGTGGACAGGTGTAGGGTCTCTCTCCGGTGTGGATGCGCTGGTGGATCTTCAGGTAGAAGCGTGTGGTGAAGGTCTTTCCGCACTGAGGACAGCGAGAGCTCCTCTCCGCCGCTGAAGGATTCACACGCAGCGGGATCTCCTCCGGTCTGTACGCGTCCTCCATGTGATGCTGTGCGCTCGGATCCAGTCGACGGTTCTCGTATGGCTCGCCTGATTCCAGAGGAGACACGTCCAGACTCTGGGTTTCGGCGTTCATGGGATATTCCTCAGAAACGGGTGAATTCCACAATCCACTTGGCTTTATTTTACTCGCCAGGATGAAATCACTGCCTGCTGATTGAAGTACAGAGAGCGGAGGGTGAGGACAATGCACCTATTATGTGCAATAAAAGGTAGAGACTTGAGACTTGGTGGGATGGTAGTACTCACACTACCTACAACATGACAAAGGCTCGGCACAATCGGCACATTATGCATTTAAGACTCAGTGAATATTTAGTTATCATTTAAAAAACCTTTACTCACAGAGATTAGGCTAGGTCTACATGTTTTTGTGGAGGAAAATGATTGAATCCACTGTAGATGTCTTCAGCGCGTTCCTGCGCTCACTGACGGTGCGTCATTATTCATTCATTATTCTCATTATAAACATGGTCAAAACTTTTCCACACCTCAGACTTTGCTTTAGTTGCTGGTGCAACCAAAACGTAATCACCAGAGGCAAGCCTCCGTTACACCTACTCAGCACCTTTTCGCATCTTTCTCGCGCTAATCGAAAAACACATCACATGACCGCTCGGTTACCTCGCAAACCGGAGCGCGAGCCTGAGCCAAGCCTGTCTAATAAGATATAAATTAAGCCCGAATCCGACCGAACCCGTCGGGTCCCATCGGGTTCAGGCAAAGATCTTTTTCAGGAATTTTGGATTACTTTTTTAGAATCTACTTTTCAAACTAGTCCTAGGTTTTTCACCCGAACCCCAATAATCACTGTATCACAGCTAGATTTATAAATTAATTTATTTAACCCTCTGGTGTTGTTCAGTGATTTTTTTGTGGAAAACTATTATTATTATTTATTTATAATTTTTTTTTTTTTTTTACTTCACTGGAACAGTAAAAAACTTGGTAAATGTTTTGGTACTTACTATGTGACACACACAAAATAAATATATATATTTAAAAAATTTATATATATACACACACACACACATGATTCGATGAGATAAAATGGTCCAGAAAAAAACAGTAACGTTTGTATTGTTCACGGTCAAAAATAAAAAATGATTACAATTGAAATGAATGGAAGCGAATTTATCTAGTGGAAACATTTGGTACTGCGCTCAAACAAAACCTTACTGAAAGCTCATTTTTTGCTATATCAACCTCAAATTTGAAACACATCTGGTTTAAATTTACAGCCTTGATTTTCTTGCAGTTTTAGAGTAAAACATATTTTGGAAAATATATTTAATATAATTTTTTTTTATAAATAAATAATTAATTGTATTATTATTTTTGTGTGCATTTCGTAAAAATAAAGATAAACTTCTATAAAAAAATGTTTAGTTTCAGTTCATTTTTTTTTCACTTTTTAATTTTTTATAAAGAGACCAAGTTTAAGTCTGCACTCCAAACCTTTCAAGAATTATGACAGTTCTAGTTGGAAATTACACTTTCAGGTCTATTCTCCAAAAAATAATGGTCAACATGTAATAAATGGCGTGTTCCATAAATATTATTTAGCATCATAATGAAACCTAAAAATATAAAATATAAAATTAAAGGACATTCAAGTCATTGAAATAATAATAATAATAAAAAATCTGTCATTTTTGACCACATTAACAACACCAGAGGGTTAAAAACAGAACCACAATTTGTTCAATATATCAATGATGAATAAAAAAAGAAAGAAGCAATTTTATGTTCTGTTTTACCCACTACTGTACCTAAACCAGTTCTACCAAACCTCATTTTTAGCGTTACACCCCAACTTTACAATAATTCAGCATGCCATATACATACTGTGCACTAAATCTGATGCTTCATAGAGCTGCTAAAAAAGTCCCTAATTCTAAAGACTAGTTAGTTAGACTAGTACTGATCTCTCACCCTCTCTAGCTGGTTCTGTTGTTCCTGCACTGAACCTGTCCTGGTCCTCCACCTCTGGACCAAACGGGCAAAGAGCAGGAGATACTACAATAAAGACAGTGTGGAATCATTCAAACAAGTATAAAACAACGGAGAATGTAGATTATTGTATTATATTTGACAACGTAAAAAAGTGAATACATGGTAGCTCTATCAATATTTTTAAAAGCATGGTTATTTTAAGAATGTGCATGTGTTTTACTCGGTCCGCTGTCCCACTGTTTGTCCTCCATGTGCTCTTCTTTGATCTGAATGGATTTGATTCCATCTTCCTGCGTTTGAGAATGACAAGAAATCAAGACAAAGTGTAACAAATATTGACGAAGAATCTAATAATGAAGCAATCCTTACATTTAGTGCAAATGTCTGTGCTGAAGAATCGTCTGTGTGCGTCTCTGTCTGTGTTCCTCCATCATGATTTTCATTGGACTTTACAAGGTTGAGGTTCACTTCTCATCAGAAAAAGAAATGGTGGGAAAAAGCATGAAACACAACAGTAACAATGCATGCATCTGTATGGATTGAACGCTCAAAACAAAACTGCCATCATTTACTCAGCCTCATGTTATGAATTTAGCAATATTGAATAATATTCTTAATATACAATGACGGGTTTATTAGAGACAACTTTATTAGAAAATATCTATAAAATTAGGTACTGCGCTTAAACAAAACCTCACTGAAAACAATTTTTTTTTTTTAAATATCAAAACTTCTATAACTTTTGTTTTTCACTTCAGCAATAATCTGCCAAGGTTTTTTTTTTTAATTTTAAAGAGACAAACTAAATATATATAAAACTTTATTGCCCAAAAACTGTCCATGAGACATGTTAGAAAGAGTGTAAATTATTTGTGATTAACAACTAATTATCTAACTATCAAATGACTGCATGATTGCATGTTAAATACCTTCGGAATATTGCATGAAAGAAGGAAAATCATATGGTTTGGGAATTGCATGATAAATGAAACGATGACAGAATCATCTTTTTTTAGGTGCACGAGTAAATCATCCCTATTGGTAATTTGATACTTATGTTTTAAGTACTATCTAAACAAGACTTTAAATATAGAGCACAAGCCATCTTCTAGACAGCTTTCATTCACTTTCATTGGATGTTGTGAGAAATCTTCTGGATGTTGCATGAAAGAAAGAAAATATCCCAGTAAGTAATAATAACACCACCAGTATGCATCAGTCTGATACTTATGTTGATATGTTTTTGCAAGAGTACTAAGCACTTAAATTTGCAGCACAAGTAATCGTATGAATGGGATTTGATTTTAGCGAAGCCCATGTCGTGTTGCGTTAAATTCGGAAAGCATTCAGGCGTGAAATTCCGCGAGCACAAGCGGAAGTGTACAAACTCAAGCCAGCGCGCGCGTAACAATGGTTTTAGGGATGAGAAACAACGTTTTAAGAGGAAAACATCCGAAAATGCATCTTTTCACCATCACTGGTTAGACTAGTTTGATGTGGCGTTGTGTGACAGGTTAAAGGGGCGTGGCTAGCACGCGTCAGCAGCGATAGGAAGTTGTTTCATCGTAAACGCAAGTTATTCAATCGCGATTAAAGATGAAAGAGCGCAGCGTCGCACCTCTCTGTCCGCTGCTGTGCACTTGTATTCCCACGGAGCGCAGGTTTGCTTGGCTCTGTCGCGCTGATCGCAGCTCGCTCTCGGTGAACTGGAGCTTCACCAGCAGGGTCTCGACCTCCATCTGGCGGCGCGTCATCTCCTGCTCCACCGCGCGACTCATCTCCAGCAGCGCGCATTGGGCGAAGCGCTCGAGGATCGACGCCAGCTGCGCGTGGATGTCGCCCGATGCGGACATTCTCGTCGCTTAAATGGCGAATAAATCTGTTGAATTCGTGATTTAGGTGCTGATCGTTTGGCGGAGAGTCTCGCGTGCGATCCGGTGATCCGAGCGCGCATCAATAGTGTTTACACAAACCTCACAAAACACTCGGCCAGTTCCTAGTCAAGTACGTCACCGTTTGAAGGACCAATAGATTTTGGGCTGTTGTTTTTTAAATACCGTAAGTGTTAGTTTATCAGCGCCCCAAATAAAATATAAACCCGAATACACTTGCCTAAATCACGGGTTTGTTTTTAGCGTGAACATAAAGAAAAGTTGTAATTTTACATAGTGATATCCAACATTATTATTTCTTTAAGACGTTTTAGTTAGAGTAAATGTTACGTATTTTCTCGTGGTACCAAACTGGGACATCAATTTGTAGAAAGATGACGAAAACTTTACATGATTTATTTTTGATTTACAAGACAACGTTGTTATTTTACAATATGCATTTCGTGGATAAACATTTTATAAATGGCTCTTGACAGTTTGGGATGCTCAAAACTGAAATATCTTTATTTATGCCAAACAAGTTACATGAACTTGTGTGTGTGTGTGTGTGTCTGCTGTTAAAAGTGGTAAAAAAATAAAACAAAAGCAAGACAAAAGAAACATTAGGTTAAATATTCAAAGTAATTTACTTTTTATCACGGACCAACCAAATAGTAGTCTAGAAAAAAATATAATTATCCAAAAAATTGAATTTAAGAATTATTTAATCAGAATAATAAATAGATGAACAATGTACTGAATTCAAGATTTTGAGTTGTGATAAATAAAAATAATATGAAATGCCTTTATTCTGACATTAGTTTTTGTAGTTATTTACATAGCTTGTTCCAAAAAGTGGTAACACATTAACAAAATATTATTATTTTTATTATTAGAGACAGGTTTATAGGTTCACTTTCTTTTATTAATAATAATAATAATAAATAGTTTTATAGCACTGGTGATACTGTACTCCCTAAAATATGATTTAAATACCATATCTCAAAACCCAATGATTTATTTCTGTTTATTCAAAACAAATTATATTGTTAACGTAGTTATTCTGCATGAATAGTTTTGCAGGCTTCCTTTTATAATATGGCTGAATAAAGTCAAAAACCCTAAGACCTCCATCACTTACATTATTTCTTAGAGCCTGCTTTTGATTTTATTTTTTCTGTACTAAATTATATAATCGTTTATGTAGCAATGAACATAATGAAGTTGGACAGTCCATTGCAGAAAAGAGATAACGCTTTAGTTTATTGTCCGATTCTCACTATTAACTAGTTATTAACATGCATACTGGCTGTTTATTAGTACTTATAAAGCATGTGACTTATTCTGCATGACCATATTTTAGATCCCTTAAAAAAAGTGTACACCATATACACACAGAGATATTTATAATGAAAATAAAATTTTATTAAAATGAAATGCATTGAATGTTCTGAATGTATACAGAGATTAAAATACATAAAACGTCATATACAGATTGTTTTACTGTCCTTATAAAGCAGATGTGTTCGGCTTCTTATGCATTTGTTCCTGAGGTTTTGAATGCATTAGGATATGCAATGCAACACAATCATTTAAGCAGTAAATCAGTCTGAAAATGAATGTGTTGGTTTAAAAACTAGTTTATATTTATAGAGTGGCTGATCTGTAAACAACCATTTTATTTTGTATGAATATTAAGATATAAATGATACAAATATTTTTATATGATTTGAGATGCACTTCTCCCAATATACTGCCGTTCAATAGTTTGGTATGAGTTAGACTTGTAATGTTTTTTAAAGAAGTGTTTTCTGCTCATCAAAGCTGCATTTATTTAATCAAAAATACAGAAAAAAACCGTCATCTTGTAAAATGTTATTACAATATAAAATAATGGTTTCTGTTTTAATATCCTTTAAAATATAATTTATTTCTGTGATGCAAAGCTGAATTTCCATCATCATTACTCCAGTATAACGTGTCACATGATCTTCAGAAATCATTCTGATATGATGATTTATTATTACCAATTATCAATGTTGGAAACTGTTGTACTGCCAAATATATATATTTTTTAAACTGTGATACTTTTTTTAAGATTCTTTGATGAATAAAAAGTTGAAAAGAACAGCATTTATTCAAAATATGAATCTTTTTAAACAATATAAATATTTTTCTATCACTTCTTATTAATTTAGCACATGCTTGCTGAATAAAAGCTTTAATTTCTTTAAAAAAAAAATGAAGAATAAAAATGTACTGACCCCAAACCTTTGAACTCTAGTGTATATTGTTAGAAAAGATTTCTATTTTAAATAAATGCTCTTCTTTTTAACTTTTTATTCATCAAAGAATCCTGAAAAAAAAATGTTTCACAGGTTCCCAAAAAATATTAAGCATCTTTCCAGCACTGATAATAAATCAGCACATTATTCTGATTTCTGAAGATCAGATCATGTGACACTGAAGACTGGAGGAATGATGCTGAAAATACAGCTGTGCATCACAGAAATACATTACACTTTAATGTATACTGAAATAGAAAAGACACTTATTTTACATTTTAATAATTTCACACTTTTTCCTGTATTTCTGACCAAATAAATGCAGCATTGATGAGCAGTAGAAACTCCTGTAAAAAAGAAAACATGAAAAATAGTTCTGATCCCAAACTTTATATCATATGAAAATGAGTATATTGAAAGAAAGGTGAACCCGTTGCACGTTTGCTCTCACATCAGTCCATTTTCCCGTCTTTCCGGCTCTCTCTGTCCCACTGCGCTCCGGACAGTCTCTCTGTGCTCCTCTTCTCCGAGGCTCGAGCCACAGCTTGATCGAAGCACATGCTGATGCCGCTGTTCCTCTTTGCTTCTCTGTCTTCGTCTCTCCTGCGATCCGCTCCACCGTCCCACGTCCCTCGTCTCTCTCCGGGACTCTCAGAGTCCAGATTTGTCCCGGTCTCTGCGCTTTCATCCTCGTCTCTGTGCGTCATTATAGTTTCCGCTGTGAGTTCTTGGTGGGTTTGTGCCTCTTTATCATCATGTTGTCTGTGCTGGAGCTGTTTTCTGAACGTGAACGCTGTGATTTTGGAGGTCTGAGGTTTGGGAGGGACGACGGGAACCGCTTTCGCATTCGCAGGTTTGCGTGGAGAGCGTTTGCGAGGCGCTGCTAAGATCTGATCGGACGTCTCTTCTTTGCTTTCTGTTGGTTCGTGCTGAATCTCGTCTGGTTGCTGCTCGAATGTGGATTTTTCCAGATCGTCTCCAGCATCAGGAGAAAGATCTCCCTCAACAGAACTTTCTGTTTTTACATTCTCGTCCTCCTCGGAGTTTCCTTCACTGTTTTCCTCTAAATCTTTTATATGTTCCTCATCTATTTCTTCACTTTCTCCACTGATTATCTCTAAATCTGGTTTGGCTTCTTCTATTGATCCAGCTTTTGCATTTTCTTCACAATCTCCACTATTTTCCTCTAAATCTTCACGTCTTTCAGCTTCGTTTTTATCTTGCTCTCCTTCTTTTTCATATTCCTCATCTACATTCTCAGATTCTTCACTATTTTCCTTTAAATTTTTAGCTTCTTGTTCTCCATCTTTTGTATGTTCCTCATGTATTTCTTCACATTCTCCACTGATTTCCTCTAAATCTTGTTTGGCTTCTTCTTTTGATCCATCTTCTGCATTTTCTTCACAATCTCCACTATTTACCTCCAAATCTTCTCGTCTTTCAGCTTCGTTTCCTTCTTTAGGTCCATCATTTACATTTTCCTCACATTCTCCATTATTTTCTGCTAAATATTCTCGTCTTTCAGCTTCGTTTTTGTCCTGTTCTTCTTCTTTTGCATGTTCTTCACATTCTACATGGTTTTTCTCTGAATCTTGTCTTTTGGCTTCTTCTTTAGGTCCATCTTTTGGATTTTCCTCACAGTCTCCACTATTTTCACCTAAATCTTCTTTTCTTTCAGTTATGTTGATTTGTTTTTGTTCTTTATTCCCATCACTAAATTCTTCTACAGATCCAGCCTTTGCATCTTCCTCAACATCGTCACACTTTCCTTCACCTGTATCTGTTTTGTTACACTCATCTCCTTCATTTTCCTCCATATTCCTTGTAACTTTCATAGTTTCTTCACTCTTCTCATCCTCAACTGTTTGAACCTGTTCAGTCTTTGTTTCGTTGATAATCTGTGTGTGTTCCTCCGGCGGTTGGTCTGCATCTGTGAGCTCATCGGTGACGGGTACCCCGCTGTTACCAAGGCAACCGTCAGCATCCAGCACCTGCTGAGCATCTTCGGCTGGAGACAGTGCTGGGATGGGCTCAGGAACAATGATGCTGTCGGTCTCAGTTTGGTCGGGTTCTGGTGAAGGAGGAATCGAGTCCGGTCCAAAATAAGTGTCTTCTTCACTGGCTTCACTCTCTGGATCATCTTCTCCACTGTACACATGCAAAAGTCAAATATTACACAAAGACTAGATAGTTTGTTAATGTTACAAACCCATATTATTATCTTTCTGCCTTAAAACACAAATGTAAGCTAGTAGAGGAGAATTAGGTTTCTCAGGTTTATGTTTTCCATAAAAAGAAAGCTACAAAAACAACAATAAATGCATGATAAAATATGTTTTTATTAATACTGGGAAAGATTTCAGTCTGTTAATTAAACGGTTAAAAAATGTATTTAGAATTTTTTGTGTGTGATATATATTTAACTCTTTTAAGTTATTATTCTAGACTTAAGGCAGACATTGCCTGCAAAGGATTCTCAACAAAATATATAAAAAATATTTAAATATTTATAAAAATTAACATTTTAATTAGGATTATTTTTATTTGTCCAATTACATTTGAGCCCCTGAAAATGAGGGTGCTGTGTATAAAAATGGTTGTAATTCCAAAACATTTTATTTTATATTTACTGAATCAATACTGAAGATATTGATCAAACTAAGATAGTTATAATTAAAAACATGTAATTTAATTTAATTTGGTTTAAATTTTAATCAAAAATCTAATGATTAAATTATTTTAATTTATATTACTACTATAAATTGTATTACTTTATTATAATTTAATTTCACGCAATATTTGTGTGCTGTGAACTTTTTATGCAATGTTTATTCAGTAGATTTATTCAAAACTAAGCAGACAGTGAAACTGTCAATTAAACTTGTTTAATGATAATATTTTAAGAAAAATAATTAAATTAAATTGTTAAAAATTTCTACATTATATCAATGTTTATTATTATTAATAGTAGTATTTTATGTAACATTTTATGGGGTTTGGTTACTTTTGGACCTTGACAACCTTTACAAGACCAGTTTCATTCTCATTTAAATTAATTTTCATCTTGCACTTACATCAGTGTGTGTTTATCCTTCTCCACATCCATTGAATGTCTCTCTTCATTCTTCTTTTCATCCATACACACTTCATCTGTCTTCAATGCATCTGAACTGAGATGTTCTTCACCAAGCAGTGGCTCAAAAGTGGGTTCACTGTTGTCTGTCAATGCAGAAATGGCAGGAATCGTGTTTTCTGATTGGTCGATGGATTGCGCATCATTATTGTTCTCTGGAGGAAGTGTGCTTGATTGGTTACTAGTGTGAAGATCTACATTGTTGTTAGTAGACGAGCCATCAGTGGCTTTTAGACTCAACCAAGACAGTCCCTGATAATCCTGGCAGGCTGGGAGACTCTGACAAAACATGTCCTCATATTCAGAATCTTTATCAGACTCATCATCATCAGCAGGGCTATATTCGTCATCTGAGGACAATGACAGGGCTGGCAGGAAGGGGCGGGACTTAAACGGCAGGCTGTGTGATTTTCCAGAAAGAGGCCTGTGTGTAAAGGATGGGCTGCTGCTTTTGGCTGCAGATGTTTGACAGTCATTAGTGGAGTTTTGCAATGGACAGAAAATAGATTGATTGTCCTTGTTTTTATCCTCCTCTTCCTCATATTCGTTCTCGAAAGGCGCCTCGACTGAGAACTCAACCTGACGAATAGAAACTGACATTAGGTACAGACATAGTAAGTGTGCTCAGCATATTAGATTATTACATATACATAAGATTATTAAACTTCTTTATAAGACTTTTCAGCAAATTAATCACTGCCACTAAATTAAAACCTCTTATAGAATAATTTAATACAGCATCACATAATCCCGTAATGTATTATGACGGTAAAAATGTTAAATCTAAAGAAATTTTATTTGTATAGTAAAATTTTATAATATTTTAATTCAACATGTACATTTAATTAGAGCAATTAAACAATTTTATGGTTTTAATATATTATTTGTAATAATTTTCCCTATATTTGTGTATGCTAAGTACTCATTATAATATGCATGAACACACCGGGTTTGCAGCACAGCTTTCCATCGAATCTAAGAACCCGAAAGCTTCCTGGAAATCAAGTGGCAGATCCGTTTCTGGAAACTCCATGTCCTCATAGTAGTGTGGACTGATGGGTTCCTGATGGAGGTTTCCTCTCATTTCTATGGGAAACACATTTACATTTGCTTTAATTTTCTACCACACTATTTCCTCAAAGAGCTCATGTAATGAGGAGTTAAAATTTACTTTAAGGTTTAAGGCAAAATGCTACAGGCAAAACATTGTTTATTCTTGCACTAATCAGTTTAGTTAATTATTGTTTTGGGTTGTTTGGATTTTCATAAAGTGTTATTTCAGTAGAAAGAAAACAATCCAGAAATAACCCCCCACACATTTAAAGAAAGGCACCCTTCATATCTAGCAATACTTCCCCAATTTGATTTGATTACATTAAGATTAGTGAACAATTGTATTACTTTACATAAGTTTGCAGAACAGAAATCTGCACACTGAATCAAAATTATTGCTTGATTCGCATTAGAAAAGATATCACTCCATAAATAAGAAAATACTGTCAATAGACAAAAAAAACATTAATACCATTTTATTTAGGAATTAAATGTTAAAAGTATAAATAAAAGTGAATGATATATAAACAAACACCTCAGTAGAAACATTTAGAATATAGAGAGGAATTCAACTGTAAGTTTTGGTCTATGTAAGTGCTGCTGAAATAGAGAAAAATGTTCAAAGACATGGATTGCAATTCTAATCTACAAAAGCAAATAGGTAAAATAAAGTGCAATAAATACTTAAGACGCTACAGGCAAAAACTTTTTTCATGCACTGGTCAATTTTCAAGTGATTTTTTTTTTCAGATTATGTAAACAATGTTTTTTTTTTCAGGAAAAAAACTTCTAAAATACACTTTTAGGTATTTATTTTACAACCCTTTATATATTTGTGTATGTGGATTTTAATTACAATTCACTTATATAGCACTTACAAACATCAAAACTTAAGAGTTTTATTCCTCTCTATATTCTGAAGGCTTTCACTGGGGGGTTTTTTCATATATCATTCACACTGATATTTATAACATTTTATTCCTGAAAACATGGCGAAAATGCATATCTTTGGTGAGTTTTTTCTCTACTTCAGCAGCACCTACAAACTTCAAAGCTTAGAGTTTTATTGCTCTCTATATTCTGAAGGCTTTTACTGAGGGGTTTGTTCATATAACATTCACACTGATATTTATAACATTTTATTCCTGAAAACATGGCGAAAATGCATATATTTGGTGAGTTTTTTCTCCACTTCAGCAGCACTTACAAACTTCAAAGCTTAGAGTTTTATTGCTCTCTATATTCTGAAGGCTTTTACTGAGGGGTTTGTTCATATAACATTCACACTGATATTTATAACATTTTATTCCTGAAAACATGGCGAAAATGCATATCTTTGGTGAGTTTTTTCTCTACTTCAGCAGCACCTACAAACTTCAAAGCTTAGAGTTTTATTGCTCTCTATATTCTGAAGGCTTTTACTGAGGGGTTTGTTCATATAACATTCACACTGATATTTATAACATTTTATTCCTGAAAACATGGCGAAAATGCATATATTTGGTGAGTTTTTTCTCCACTTCAGCAGCACTTACAAACTTCAAAGCTTAGAGTTTTATTGCTCTCTATATTCTGAAGGCTTTCACTGAGGAGTTTTTTCATATATCATTCACACTGATATTTATAACATTTTATTCCTGAAAACATGGCGAAAATGCATATCTTTGGTGAGTTTTTTCTCTACTTCAGCAGCACCTACAAACTTCAAAGCTTAGAGTTTTATTGCTCTCTATATTCTGAAGGCTTTTACTGAGGGGTTTGTTCATATAACATTCACACTGATATTTATAACATTTTATTCCTGAAAACATGGCGAAAATGCATATATTTGGTGAGTTTTTTCTCCACTTCAGCAGCACTTACAAACTTCAAAGCTTAGAGTTTTATTGCTCTCTATATTCTGAAGGCTTTTACTGAGGGGTTTGTTCATATAACATTCACACTGATATTTATAACATTTTATTCCTGAAAACATGGCGAAAATGCATATCTTTGGTGAGTTTTTTCTCCACTTCAGCAGCACTTACAAACATCAAAACTTAGAGTTTTATTCCTCTCTATATTATGAAGGCTTTCACTGAGGAGTTTTTTCATATATCATTCACACTGATATTTATAACATTTTATTCCTGAAAACATGGCGAAAATGCATATCTTTGGTGAGTTTTTTCTCTACTTCAGCAGCACTTACAAACTTCAAAGCTTAGAGTTTTATTGCTCTCTATATTCTGAAGGCTTTTACTGAGGGGTTTGTTCATATAACATTCACACTGATATTTATAACATTTTATTCCTGAAAACATGGCGAAAATGCATATATTTGGTGAGTTTTTTCTCCACTTCAGCAGCACTTACAAACTTCAAAGTTTAGAGTTTTATTCCTCTCTATATTCTGAAGGCTTTTACTGAGGGGTTTGTTCATATATCATTCACACTGATCAAGACAACATTTTACTCCTAAACACAAGGTAAAAATATATAAATAAATTCTACCTGTTGACAGTATTTTCTGTTTCATGGAGTGATAAAAAGAGAAATGCAAATCTCCTTAAAACCTTTAACTCTAATATGTCAACAAAATCAAACAAGAATTTTGAACCAATGTTCAGATTTCTCTTGTATGCAAATCAGTACATATTTAATTAGACAATGCCTAATTTTGCATATTTAAACACTGAATTTCAGAAAACTAATTCAGACACCTCTTACCTTATTCACCTGCAGTGTCTTGCCTTAATTTATGAAAATATTGCCAAAAAAAGCTGTTTTTAAACTAAATTGCACGTGATCATCAGAATTTACATGTCAGTGAATAATAATCTCAATATTATTCTCTCTTACCCATGTAATCCTCTTCTGTGGTTGCCTCTTGATTTTGTGGTTGTGGGTCTTTTATATTTTCCTTCATAGACTTTTGATTCTGGCTCAGATTTTCGTTCTCCGCTTCTTTGCCACACGGTGAGTTTCCATTTTCTGGCACATTGATCTCCTTTCTTGTAATCTCTGCCATATCCTTCCCACAATCCTCCTGACTTTCAACATAACTATTGGTTTTGCTTTCCCTTTCTTGAACTATATCATTTTTGCTCTGGGGATTCCCATCTGTGGACTCTGTCTCGATGATTTTAACGTCCTCATCTTCTGCTTTGTCTCCTTGTAGGGGTTGTTCTTTATCATTCCAGCCGCCATGTAGGACACCCAGAGCCAGTCCAGATGTTATATGAAGTGGGACGGTCACTGAAAATGGCCCTGATATGTGTATCCCAGCACGCCGGTCTGCTCTGCTGGTCATTCCGGGCGATCTGGCCATGCCCTGTGACACCCCCTCGTCTCCGCCCCCAGACTGCAGACGGTTATAAGTGCCCGGGGTTCCTCTGCTCACCATGCTGACCTGAGCTCCGCCCGTTCGCCTGTAGGTCACCGCGTATCCACTGGACACGCCCCCACCGGCAGAAGCCACACCCTCTGAGCTGCCTGACGCCGTGGACACAACCAGAGGAGAAAGATGTCTGGAATCTGAGAGACAAATAAAATAATAGTGATACAAGATTGTGTTAATTTAAAGGTCTGGGGTACATTTATTATTATTCTGCTCACCAAGGCTGCATTTATTTAATCAAAAATACTATAAAAATTGTGAAATATTATTAACATTTTAAATATATATTTTCTGTGTGAATATTTATTAAAATGTAATTTATTTCTTTGATCAAAGCTGAATTTTCAGCACCATTCCTCCAGTCTTCAGTGTCACATGATCTTCAGAAATCAGTCTAATATGCTGATTTGCTGCTCAAGAAACATTTCTGATTATTATCAATGTTGAAAACAAATTATTTTTAACAGATTAAAACAGTTTAAATTTTAAAATGTTAAAGTTAAAATTATGTTCAAGAAAATAAAGATAATATGTTCCTTAAATAGAAAACTATGCATGTAAATTAGGTAAATTAATCTAAAAGTGTTGAAAATAAAAATAAAAATATCTCTGATTAGGTTTAGCTAAAAAAAAATAGGAAAAAACTAATAAAAATAGAATGATTTTAGATTTAAAATTAAAATTCTAAATTAGGTAGTGTAAATACAAAAACTGAGTGTATTTGTGTAAATACACAAATACACTCAGTGGGGTGAATAATGTAATATTAAACACCAACAAATGTGCAACATCTAATATCTTACTGCAGTAAATTCAGATGAAATATGACTTCGAGACTGAAATAAATAGATGAATCTTTATTCTTTGATGAGCAGATGATGAAACGCTCTTCATACCATCTACTGCATAAGCACCTGAGCTCAGAGAGTCCATGCTCTTTGCCGGCCTCAGACCTGTCTTCTCTTTATCTGTGCATTCAGAAGATATAATGAGAAACAAAAGCTATGAATTAGATGTAAGAGGGGAGACATTTGTAGGCAATTATCTGTTGATGTCAGTCATGCAAAAATTAATTTTGCATTTCCAGACTACTCTATGACTCAGCTGTAACTTGGTTTACAGTCAGACCCTCGCACCTTTAGGACAGTATTTGTTCTTCTTGCGTGGATCTTGGAGTCTCCCACCCAAATTAAAGATGGATCTCCACTTCCTTCCTTTGAGGGAGCCCTTCCTCCTGAACACAACACAGATGGTCAAGCTTAATGCTTATGACTCTGCATGATCAGTGAAGCAGGGGAATAAAATAAAATAATATATAAAAAATAATGGATGACAATGGCTACATCTCATCAAGCACAGTTCAATTATGCACTTAAAATACATACATCACTGGTACTTTCGAGTATGTAATAAGAGAATACAGTCCATAATTGTGTCTTGATGCTATTAGCATTTACATGAAAGCATCAGTATCATTGTTTTTATATTCATTGTTGATTAACTTTTAGGCACCTTTAGCTTATTGTTCTCAACTCACTTTATTGGGGAGGCACTAGGGCTGGGATAAACGATTATTTTTTAAACGATTAATCTAGCGATTATTTTTTCGATGCATCGATTAATCTAACGATTCATTTTTCAGACCGATTCGATTTCGATTATCTCCCCATTAATTGACTACCAGAAAGTTACTTTAAAAAAGTAATTAGTTATAGTTACTCACTACTTGTTCCAAAAAGTAACTGAGTTAGTAACTGAATTACTCTATGATAAAAGTAACTCGTTACCAGGGAAAGTAACTATTTGCGGTACTGTAAAAAAAAAAAAGTTGCTATATGTCAAAGTATTTTTTTTTTTAGCAGTTTTCACAAGTCAGTTGAAATAAGTAGAACAGACAGGTGTTCGTACATAACTTTCGAGATTTATTGCACGTCAACAGACAGCAAGAGTTTTATCCTGCACTCTTTGTAAGAGAAGTGTTTTTGGCCACTAGCTTTGTAGATGCGTGTGTCACACATTACATGCACGTTCTTGCCTTTGACTACAATGAATTTGAAGTAGTGCTTATATCTCCACCTTGAAAATGCCAACTTTTCATCGGATTGCTCCTGACTCGCCATTTCTCCTGCTGCTGCGAATCTCTGTGTAGCTGTTGCGTGTGTGTGACTGTGTGTGTTTGGCGCCGCTGTCGCGTGTGTGTAAAAACACTGGCTCTGATTGGCTACCATGAAACACATGACTCTGCCTTAGCCAATCATAATCGCTTATCTCGTAATTAACCCACCTGCTCACTCGCTGTGTGAGCCAGGGGTGCGTTCGGAGTGCATATTAAATCAATGCATAGTAACGCACCGCACTTAACGTTCAGTAACGTTAACGGCGTTGTAACGACGGGAAAAGTAATTAGTTAGATTACCCCGTTACTGAAAAAATAACGTTGTTACCTAACGCCGTTCTTTTAAACGCCGTTATTCCAAACATTGTTGACTACTAACAATTTATACATATTGATTTACATATCTGAATGAAAAAAACATGAATTCCTTAACATTGCAATATATGTTTATTGCTCTTAAAAATGACAAAATAAAAGACTGACTAAGAATGCATTACTTTGCACTTGTATAGAGATAGCATTCAATAAAACCTTGAAGCCTTGAAAACACATAGCTTACTGAAACAAGCTTACTGAACACATAGGGCCTAGCTTACTGAAAAAAAGTTCTTCTTTCAGATGAAAATAACAACAACTTGATGTCTAGCATTCAATAAAAAAGTTCACCCAAAATACTTGTTTAGAGCAATTGAAAGAATACAGTAACCAATGTAAACTTTAGGGCTTTAAGCCAATACAGGGAGTGCTTTTCCAAAAAATAAAAATTAACAGTGGGAGCCAGCAGCCTGTCATGGAGAAAAAAAAATCTCTGAATGCTCCACGTGAAACTTTGGCGTTCCGCCCTTTTTCTATCGTGTCTAATGATTTTGGTTAATATGCACGAGGGAGAGGGAGAGGGAGAGAGGGAGAGAGAGAGAGAGAGAGCAAGACAGCGCTCGTGTAGTTTGAAGACTGTGAGTGCGTGAGCGCGCGTGAAACTTGGGTGTTTCGCCCTTTTTCTATCGTGTTTAATGATTTTGATTAATATGCACAAGGGAGGGAGAGAGCAAGAAGCGCTCGTGTTGTTTGAAGACTGTGAGTGCGCGCGCAGCCGGGGCTCTCTCTCGTACGCGCTCGGTCACTGTCACTCACCGATCAAATAAGGCTTTGACAGCCGCCAAAAAAAAAGATCAATGCAGAAAAACCCCTGGATTGGTTATATAACGTTGGACAGAATGTTGATCCGGCCATCGCGTATATTCAGCGCACATAAGGTAAACGTTTTGCAAACGGTTTTTAGAGAAATAAAAACAGGTCGACGAATCGATGCGCATATTTTGCGTCGACGTATTTTTTGCGTCGACGTCATCGATGACCTCGACGCGTTGTCCCAGCCCTAGGAGGCACTAATCCTAATGTTTTAAAGTAGTGATGTTACAGTTGGGTTCATGTAAATGAAATGAAATGAAATGAAATGAAATGAAATTAAATTAAATTAAATTAAATTAAATTAAATTAAATTAAATTAAATTAAATTAAATTAAATTAAATTAAATTAAATTAAATTATGTGAAATAAATTATGTGAAATAAATTAAAATATAAAAATCTAACTAAATTATCTTCAAAATCATTATTATTTAACCTTTAGCTTACTTTTCTCAAATCTGTTAGGGATGAACAAATCCTAATCTCACATACTTAGTATTGTATGTAGTGATGTTACAGCTGGGTTAAGCTTAATAAAATTAAGTTAAATAAAGGTTAATAATAATAATAATAATAATAATTTTGGCACCAATAGTTTTGTGGGCAGTCTGCTAAAATTAAATATGGTAAAGTAAAATAAAATAAAACGAAATACTGTGAAGTAAAATAAAAATCACTTGAGAATTAGGTAATAAATAATAAAAAATTTTTTTTATGAAAAATCAGTTTCAGAGCCAGATGTGAATGAGGCACAGGTGTGGTTCATCTTTCTGACCACTAGATGAACACATACAGTAATCCACCGTGTTCAAATTCAGTTTAACATGTTTCAGATGTTCAGATGGTCATTCAGAAGCATTATTTCTCATCAGTCTTACTTGTCAGTGCCGTCAATAATAGCGTGGTACGACCGCATTGCTGGAGGTCCGTCTCCTGGACTGAGGTTTCCTGGACAGTGTAACGGTAAAGACTTGAAGAAATGATCGTCTGAACTGGACAGTATGGATGGAGATGGCAGGGACTTCCGGCGCTCCACAGACAATCCTGGATTAAAACAATAAAATCAACATTTTACACCTGAGAAAACTGGAAACGTAATACTGATGATGATGAAAACAACATAAAATGCAGAGGGTTTATTAAGGAAGATGAAATACCGCTTCCAGGGAAAAGCTCAGCCGAGTGAGTGAGAATAAACTCCACCACGATGGACTGAACCCGAACCTCCATGAACGCCGCGGTGCCGTTAAAACCCGTCGACTCGATGTCCTTCGATCTGCAAATAATTATGCACTTATTTATAATTATGCACAGAATATAAATAAACAAACAAACAACAACCATCATTATAATCTGGTTTTCTCTTTCAAATTTTTTTTTTTTTTTTTTTTTTTTTTTTTTTTTACAATTTTTCAGATCTTAATATCTAATATAACTAATAGTAATTTTCCTTTTCAAGTAAATGTTTCTCGATTTAAAGATGTTTAAATATTTGCACTGGAAAATGAGACAAAAACACTGATTAAGGATTGTTTGTTTCAGTGTAACAGTTACACTATGTGAAAAATATTTCACTAAATTAGTGGTACCTATCCAAAAAATAAATAAAAGAATAAATAAAATGCACAACAAAAAGTTACAACTATTTACATCCAAGTGAAAAAAGTGAGAACTTTCTCAGCTTTACAAAGTTACTTTTGAAAACAAGAGGCAGTAGAGATTTTAATATTTATTATCTAAATACGTTATAAAGAAACCTGTGGAAATTACTGTTTTCTCATTGTTCTGATTTTCTCCAACAGCAGATTTACCTGAATGTTAGCCGCAGATGATTTCACTGTGGTTTGACATTTGAAAATAGTTGAAAAATGTTTAGACTTTTTAGACAGCGGTGGTTATTATAAAAACATATAACTTCAGTTTAAACTCTGGGTCAGAAAGATTTTGTTCACTCAAAAGTGTACATTCTGTCATTTTGTCAGCTTATGATCATTTAGTAACATCAGGATAAAGATAAATGCTATTTTTTAACTTGATATAACTGAGAAAAGCTTTAAGTCACATGACATATATATACATATATATATATATATATACTTTGAACATTTAACTCCAGAAATCATAATGTAGTAATAAGGAAAAAATAGTCCTATTTCTCAAATACTTTACACCACTGATTAAATTACCTAAATTGGTTAAATTGGTAAAAGTAGTTTGCCAAATGCATATATGCTGTTTAAATGTAAAATAAGCAGATGTTTTCACACACACACACACACACACACACACACACACACCTGAGCAGGTTTGGGGCCCAGACGATGGCCAGGTTCCTGGAGTGCATGTTGGTCTGAGAGGCGAATGTGGACATCTTGACCAGATGACGCATCAAAAACTCCAGAGTCCTGGAAAACCATAAGCATTAAGGGAATACAGTTCAACTAGACGCTAAATTCTACCATCAAGCTCAAGAACGAACACCATAAAGTATCACAAGAGTCACTTTTGCACTATATATTTTAAGCTTTAGGAAGTCTTTTTAAGTTTTTATGCACTGAAAATCTAGCCCTCTAAGATCAAATGCATGTTCACATTCAAAGTATTTGAAAGTTGTGTTTTTGATGCACTAGAACATTAGGCATAAAAACAATGCCATCTCCAGCTTAAATAGCTAACACAGGAATTATTACCTGTCTTCTGTAAAAATAATAATGCATATATCCTTATTTATACAGCTGTATATAAAATAAATCATGCATTTATTGCAAAATCAATGTAATATATATTTTGGTTCAATAATATTTTTGTGTTATTTATTTTGTATTTTGAGTGAATTTCATGGTACTAATTAATATTTAAGCAATAATTTTCCATAAAAAATATACACATATATATACATGATATACATTTTCAGTTAAGGCAGTATTTCATGTTAAATTACAGATAATGCCTTTAAAATCCCATTTTTGAAGCCGGATTAGTGTGATGTCTTGGGAGTAAAATAAGAAAAACATATGCAATTCCATGGTTTAGCCACTAGATTCCTATATAGCTCTATATGAAAGGTCATAAAGAATTTAAGTATTCATTAGTATTTATAAAATATATAAATACTTATTTTTATGAAGTTGTAGATTTGAATATTAAAAACAACTTTTTGGATTTCTTTTTGTTTGAAATGTTGATTTGAAGCGTCAGTTTTTAAATTATTATTAATTGGAACTATATGTATTGTTGCACCAGGTTTGAGGTCATTGACAAAACACACCAGTGTGCTTTTTGAAGCATTTTTTGTCTTTGCAGTTTTACAGAAAATGACATGTTCACCTGTGATGAATGGGTGGTAAATCCTTCAGAACCTCTTTAATCTTCACCAGACGCTCATCCTCCAGCTGAATCGCCACTGCGTCCTGCGCAGAGACCAAAGAGAAGCTTCTAAATGCAAAATACATCCCATTGCTGAAATGGGCCATTATTATTTTTCTGGAAATGCAATCATCATTACATATTGGAACTGACACTTCTGTTAATCAGACGAGTGCACACAGCCATCAGATGATTTGATAATTAGATTAAGCTAGCCTAAATTAGACTAAATAACCACATATTAACAATCTTGGCTGATATCTGTCACTGATTACAGTACAAGAGATACAAGCTTTATCCAGTGCATTTTAGCATATTTTAGAATCATCGATTCACTATTATATTTTTTACAAATATTTTGAGTTAGTTTTTATTTTATTCCTATATCTATACATGCTAAATATTAAAAGATATACTGGAAAGTTATAGAATTATATATGGGGTGGGAAAAATAATTTTGTAATGTATAACGTCTTATGGACATGAATTTTCTTTGTTGTTGCAACACATTTGTTGTGTTAGTATTTTTATTTTATTTTGTGCTTTGTTCAAAATAAAAATTAAATTAAAATAAGTCAAGTTGCATTTGCAACTAGCTGAAATAATAATGTGTCCCTGGAGCACAAAAGCAGTCTGAAGTCTCTGGGGTATATTTGTAGCAATAGACAACAATACACTGTAAAGATCAAAATGATACATTTCTCTTTTATGCCAAAAATCATTAGGATATTAAATAAAGATCATGTTCCATGAAGATGTTTTGTATATCTCCTACCATAAATATATCAAAACTTCATTTTTGATTAGTAATATGCATTGCTTAGAACTTCATGTGAACAACTTTAAAGATGATTTTCTCAATATTTAGATTTTTTTTTGCTCCCTCAGATTACAGATTTTCAAAAAGTTTTAAACCTATCCTAACAAGCCATACATCAATGGAAAGCTTATTTATTCAGCTTTCATATGATGTTAAAACCTCAATTTAAAAAAAAAAAAAGACCCTTATGACTGGTTTTGTGCTCCGGGGACACAAATAAGTTTGTGTGCATCTCATCTGATACCAGTACACATTGACATTATATTTGGGAAACAAAATGCATGTTGATCAACATCGACCGTATTCATATGCAGACTTTAAAGCACACATTTGTACATGATGCACTGGCAAGCCGAGGGAGAGACGCAGACTCACGGCGAAGCGGTCGTACAGCTCGTATGTGAGCAGAGGGTTGGGCAGCTCTCTGAAATACGCCTTACACAGAGAGCTGACGCAGTGAATGTCCTGCAGATACAGGTCCTTATTGAGGTCAGGAGATCCCTCACTGTCGAACTCGCTCCTGCACACACACACACACACACACACACACACACACACCTTCAGAAGTCTGTAAACATGCTTGAATCACACAGTGTTTTGGTAAAGTTTAGTTGCTGCATGAAGTCAGTCCTCCTCAAGTATTATTATCCTCTATTTGCCATTATGTAAACAAACCCACAATAAATGATGGGCACACACACATAATAAACCACAGAATATTGAATATAATAAACCAAGAAATATGTGAATAAAAAAGAAAAGAGATGTTAATGAAAAATATACAAAACTATACACCCTATATATAGTGTGCAAATTATTATTTTCCTTTTTCCCCAGTGCAATATTTGTAATAATATACTATAATAATATTAATAATGCTATTATAGTTACTATTACTTACGTTTACATTTTCTGTTTTAATTTTAGTTAAGTAATTTTGTTTCACGTTTTTGATTTTTATTAGTTTTTTTAAATGTTAAATGTTTTATCTATTTTTATTTCAGTTTAACTTTTAGTAATTTTAGTACTTTAATTTAAATTAAACGAGAATGAGAAATGTTGCCTTTGCAACTAGCTGAAACAAAATACGTTGTTTTTTTTTTGTTTTTTTTTTTAATTTATTTAATTTCAGGTAACATTTTTTGTTTGTTTTAGTTTTAACTAATGCACTACACAATTATTAATTATTATAGATTTTATGTATGCATCTCCATAATAGAAAATAATATAATAAAAAATATATATATATTTTTTTAATCTTATTTTAAGAAAACTCTTATAAAAGTAAGGGTGTTATTTTTTATTATTTTAGAAAACCTAAATGTAAATGAGAAACTTTAATAGCTTTAAAAAAAGTGAAACAATATAACAATTATACATGTATATATAATTTTTTTTTTTTTTAATTATCAACTTAATACTTCAATTTAAACAAAACGAAAAAAAAAATGCTGCCTTGAAGTAAAATAAGGACAGAACAATATTAAATAATGTGAGGATATTATGGTTTTAGTCATAATTAATAACCCTGTTTGCCACACCGTAGCTTCTGTGTGTTGGAGGACACTCCCGAGAGTCTGTAGATCCCGTCGACGATCCCATGTTTCTCGATGAACTCACTACAGCTGCGTAACACTTGAGGAACTGCTCACAACAGAGAAGAAAGAGTTCGAGAGGGACCAGATCGAATCCAAAAGACACATTCAACACATTCAGACTACACTCCAACGAATGATTTTCTTACTTAGTATTTTTGTGTTGTTTTGCATGGGTGCGATCCCCCTCCCCTCCCCCTGCTGAATTATAAACACATAATAAAACCATCCTGCGATCCGCGCTTTGAAGTGTCGATCTGAATCAAATGATTCGCCGTACGCGCTTTGAAGTGCCGATCTGAATCAAATGATTCGCGGTCCGCGCTTTCAAGTGCCGATCTGAATCAAATGATTCGCGGTCCGCGCTTTCAAGTGCCGATCTGAATCAAATGATTCGCGGTCCGCGCTTTCAAGCGCCGATCTGAATCAAATGATTCGCGGTCCGCGCTTTCAAGTGCCGATCTGAATCAAATGATTCGCGGTCCGCGCTTTCAAGTGCCGATCTGAATCAAATGATTCGCGGTCCGCGCTTTCAAGCGCCGATCTGAATCAAATGATTCGCGGTCCGCGCTTTCAAGTGCCTATCTGAATCAAATGATTCGCGGTCCGCGCTTTCAAGTGCCGATCTGAATCAAATGATTCACGGTACGCTTCGAAACAGTGAATCGTTTGCAATGCAATGGTTTAACTGATTCGAAGTTTAAAAAAGCTCCGTTGATGAGCTGTTCATTGCTCACTTTCTCTATATAATCAATTCGTTGTTTGAATTACTGAGGAAATTAAATCATTACAATTAATAGGCATAACTTACAATGTTTTAATGCAATTGTGAGCACGTTAAATACAGTTTCCGTCGTATTAAAAACATTTCATGACATGTCACCTATTATCTACTTGCCTAAAAGATGAGAAGTTGAATCAGCCTCCGCCCATATAGAGTTTTATTTAATTTATTTAATTTAGTTTAATTAAAACCATCCCTCCTGAGTTTTCTTTTTTCACAAATCGCACCAAAAGTATAAATAGCTAAACATTCTTGAATCAAGATGCATGTACTTGACCAGTTAAATGATTTTAAAACTTTTCAAAAAAAAAAGTATAACAATTTTGTTAGTTTTTGATTAAAACAATCAAAAATATCTACCAATGCAGTACGAAAAGTAATCTTAAATCAAAGACTAAACAAAAAGATTATTGTTTTTTACCCCATTGCCAGATAGTTTTGCTAATTTAAAGCAAAAACTAACAACTTTGTGATCCTTTTTATAAAAAAAGACTTAAGTTGTTTTACTTGTCAAGTAAATGCATATTGATTCAAGAATGCCTATATTTTTAGACTAAAAAACCAGACAAAAATACTAAGAAGCTGATTTTTGCAGTGTGTGAATGAACTCACTGTCCTGTCCGGTGGAGTTGAGGTGCTCCAGCAGGTCGCATCCGAACACTTTGTCCCGACTGCCTCCTTTTCTCCGGCCTCTCCTCATCTTGCTTTTCCTTCACCTCTCTCCTCTCTAACATCCAGGCCTTGTGTGTGTGTGTGTGTGTGTGTGTGTGTGTGTGAGCTGATCTAATGAGTGTTTGTGTGAAGTCACACCTCACATGACGGCTGTTGTAGAATATCTGACAGTATTATATGAGTTTAATCCTGATTCTCGTCCAGCGCCGCTGCAGGAACGTCTTCTGTACTGACATTCACTCATTTACTTCATCCTGCATCACTGCACGCTTCATATCCAGAGAATTAGATCTCTATAAAAAAAACAGAAAGAGAGAATAAATAAGCCACAATATGCACAATTCTGTGTTCATTCTTTAAAATAAAGGTGGTCGAATATCATACATCTCTATAATATCTAATTATAGATTCCTGTTTGTGTTCTTGATCAAAATCTCAGATTAAAAGATTTGATCTGATCATCCACATTCATTTTAAAGCTCTATAGTCTTACTGGATGACGACTACTGACTTACCGTAAAATGACATGATAACAAGTCTTCTTTATGCTTAAAACATGAACAATTTTCAGCCAATACAGTCAGAAAAACAACCTTAATTCAAAAGGTATTTGTTCTTTTTAAGCATAAAGTCACTTACAATCACTTTTATACAATTGTCAGAAAACTAAACTTATTATTTATATATCATAGGCATTTATAGACTTAAAAATGGTGAAAAAAAAATTGCTCAGAAACTGCTAGTAAATTTCACAAATAATAACAAAGTTGCAAGTAATACATTGAATTAAACAAAATATTTTATAGTATATATACTGTAATATATATATATATATATATATATATATATATATATATTACATCTTATATAAACACACCCACTTATTGAAATACAAAAACAATATCACTTTAAGATGTAGATCAAAAAAGTAAATATTCTGATATAGAGGGGTAGGTTTTCAATCTTTCAATTTTTTAATTTTTTTAATATTTCAGACTTTCTTAAAGTATAAAAAAATTAAGTGAAGAAAAGTTTCAATTTCTTCTATTTATATGTGTCCATTTAATATTAACCCACCAAAATTATTCTCAGCTCAGAAAACCACCGGTTCAAAATATTCTTAAAAAGCATTTTATCTCCTAAAAGTAAGAAATGACTTTTACAAATGTTCACAGAATTTTCCAATTATAAACATCCACTAAAAATATAGGGGCAGAAAACAACTTCTTGTCATTTGGTGCCACAAGTAAATGCACTCCATTAAAAATCTATATTTATATGTAATTACTTAACCGAGGCATTAAACTCCATGAAGTCGCTTGGATTATGAAACTGCATAAAGCTCTGGGTTCACAACCACAGGAAACACAAAAAAGCACAGCAGAAATGCAAGAAGGAAACGCAAAAACAGGACAACAACAACTAAACGGAGCGCAAATAAGACAAAACATGTCGACCTTAGAAATGCATTTAAAGTTTGGTTTGCTGAAGCATGACATACAGTCTGAAAAAACACAGCAGAGCTTCACATCTCCATCACGTCGCGTGCCAACCTCACAGCGTTTCCTCTTCTCACTTTCTGAGTTTTGCACCAGTTGAAGGCCACACCCTCACGCTTTCTACAAGCTCTTCATATCTTTCCAGAACAAACCCAGAAGATCGACTCAAATCCTGCTACGGTTTTGATGCCTCCGACACCTTGTGAAGGATTGGCATCACGTTCGTCTATGTTTTTCAGCGAGTTTGTTCCTCTCTGGTGCTCTTGCGGAAATGACTGATCAGATCTGAAGGCCACGAGTGCTTTACGCTCACATCATCAAATAAACCCAGGCTTTTTCCCCTACGAGCCGATAACATCCTATGAGTGTACGATCTGGCATTTTTAAAAGCAAACCTTAATGAAGAATTGAGACGAGAAATGTAGAGGAGAATAGAGAGAAGCCTACAGGCCTTACCTTTCTCTCTGCACCGGCACAAGCTTCAGTGTAAAGTGACTGTGACGCAAGAAACCACTAAACTTCCCTCAGTGACTTCCTGAGTCTTTACTTTCTGTCTTGATTCTCTATTTCTAATATACGCCTTTATTTCTCGAGCTCTGCCTGGTGTCTGCCTTCATACATCTGCATTATTATAACATGGCAGATTTTTCCATTGCACCATGTTGAAAAACAAAACAAAATGAGTATTTCTACGATACCAAACAACAACAACAACAACAACAATAACAGTACTTTCAAATATACCCCACGGTACTTAAAGAGGTCATCAGATGCCCATTTTCCAGTTGATAATGAAAGTCTTAATGAAAAGTCTTTAACATTGCTTGGTTAAAATTTCTCAATGGTAGAGTAAAAAACATATTTTTTTTTTAGAAAACAAAAACATGCCATTTTGTAGCATTTTCCTTTAAATGTTAATGAGCTCTGCTGACTCCGCCCCTCTTTTCTGAGCTGCTCTCTGAGCGACTGTTTACTCTAGCTGCATTCATGTGAAACTTGCTAATTAGAACATTATTAGGAAAGATTAGCAAAGATTCATAATAAACCTTACACCCACTCCTTCTGTAGGTGAAATCATAAATGAGTCACGCAAACAAAGACACATTTAGGTGAATCAAGGGCGCATTCTCTTCACAAACAAACGTAATACACTGCGTCTTGAGTGTCTCAGATGTTAGGAGTAAATGACGACAGCTGTGTTCATTATTACATCTAACAACAGAACACCTCAATCTCTTAAGACTCATTCTTGTCTACATCTGCTCCAGCAGTGAAACAATGGAGGACTGATGACAGTCACTCAGGGGGATATAAATATAAATGATGTTTTTTGTGCAATTTGTAAATTTACGATTTGTCTGCATTATTGAATAAAACAAATGATAGAACTGTTACGGTTTGTTCTTCTCTAGACAATTAGATGCAATTTAAATTTTTAAAATGATTTAACGTTTTAACTTTTAACATTAAAATAACTGAAGTTTTTAAATAACTTTTAAAAATAAAACCCTTTTTCCATTTTTATTTTTAAATTAATGTTGTTTTTGGCTCTCCTGGAACATAATGCCATGTATTTGACCTTCAACATTTTAAACGTTTAAATAAATAAAAAAATAACTAATTTATTATAAATATTACACATTTATAAATTATTATAAGTGTATCAATGTATTGTTAATTATTAATTTAATATACATTTATATTATAATTTATTATACATAATTAGATTAAATAAATTACATGTAAATTAAACATTAAAACAAAATAAAACTTTTAAGTTAGTTATTTTTAAATATCGTTTTCGTGTATTTACTCAAACCTGAATGACTTTCTTTCTTTTGTGGAACAGAGAAGGTATTTTTTTAAAGCTGTTTTGGTTACCAGTGACTTTCATCGCATGAAAAAAATAAAAAGAATAATAATAAAAATAATAATCACCACAGCAAATAAATGTCTCAATTGCATTATCTGTAAATTTGCAACAAACAAACGTACAGAAGTCCTATTTTTAATTACAGAACATTCTCAAAACAATATAAGAGGACAGTTATTAAAAATAAATAAATAGTTATTCCAAATGGTACCATAAAATAAATGGTTAACTGCAGAATTAAAAAAAAAATAAAAAAAACAATTAAGAGCTTTAAAGACCTTTTAAGGCCTGCACTTCACATTTCAGCCTTTAAACAATTTTTAAGAAAAGGGAAGAGTCAAATATATTAATTTATATTAATTTAAACAATTAGGCTATTATTAGACAATTATTATATAAAATGACATAAATATATCTTAGTGTCTTAATTGTTTAGATTTTTACAATGCATTAGCTTTCTGTCGAACCACTGGTTCACATTTAAAAATATGTAGCAAAAATAGTAGACGTGCTTACTGAAAAAGCAAATTGGTTCTCTGCCAGCAGGTGTCACTTTCAGAACTGCAGAAATATATACCAGTGTCCCCGGTAATCGCTGAACAAAGCATTGCCTGACTCGGTTTATTCAGTGAAATCATAGCCTTTTGAAGTTTAATCTACATACTAATCTATATAGCAATTTTTGTCTTTCTGTCCCCAAATTTAATACCACTAATAATTAAGACTTTGTATCATTTTAGAGTTTACATGGCCTTAAATTTAAACAATTTAACTGAAGACTTTTAGGGACTGGAGGAAACCCTAAGAACATAGTTCAGTGCAAACATTTCTGTCATGCATTTGGCAAAAAGCTTTTATTGACAACAGATTTTACCTTTGAAATTTGATGCAAGTGCAACTCTGGCGTCCCTGTTGCTTGTGTGATGTGATGACGATCTAAATACCACGGTGCATGTTCTAGACTCAAAGCAAATTCTGAGGTTCTTTGAAGTTAATGCTATAAATAGATTTCAGTGTTTTCTGGTTATTCTGCAGGGCGTCTCGTTCAGAAACCTGCTTCTCATCTTCATCACGATAGGAATGATTATTCAGGGGGGATTATTTATAAAAGCAATTTTCCGTCACTGAAAAAAAAAAAAAAAGATATGAAAAAAAAAAAAAGATAATCTTTAAAAACTTTTTATCATGCAATTCAGATTTTTCTCGCAGTCACGAGTTTACATCTCACAATTCTGACTTTTATATATGTATGTTTAAATAAATCTGTAATGAAGTTGTGAGAACTAGTTTATGTGTAACTAAACGTTTCATGTGTGATTATGTCTGAAAATGAATAGAACTGAAAATAGGCTAATAGTGTTGATGTTAATTTTGACCTCTAATCTAATGTACCAAACGATATCAGCCGAATAATTTCCTATCGGTGCATTTCAGTGAAAGCATAAGGACACACCACCGAAAAGTGACCACTGTGCCTTTCATCGATTGACTCTGTATTTTCATTCACATTAACTTTTATTAAATCTCTTCACAGATCAGTCATCTTTCTTTCTTTTCAATAAACACATCTAGTTCAGGGCTGGACGTTAACACTAGTTAGTTGAGTAAAAAAAAACAACAACAGCACATTTACACAAACTCAGACTAGTAACATCTACAAATAGTGCAATACTTAAAAAAAATACAGTGTTGGAGTTTTTGCAAAGTGATTATAAATAGGTCCATAATGTCACTGGACGAAGTAGTAAGTTCAGTAGTTTCCTGGGTGGACTGTAGAGAAGTAACCTGCTAATCTGTTTAACCCTTACAGAAATTAATCATATTTTCTAACAAAGTGATGAAACTGTAACTGTATATCAGCCACAATGGAGATCCAGATTAATGTGTGTCTTTACAGTAGGAACAATAACAGCAGTGACAGGGGAAAAAAATTATTTGTAAAGGAAAAATGTTATATAGCTGAAACTGATGTCAAATAGAAATATTTTATATTGCATATATATATATATATATATATATATATATATATATATAAAAATACAATTGTGAAAGTGTAATAATATTTCAAATTTCTACAGCTTGTTTGATCAAATAAATTTAGAGACTTCTTTCAAAAATATTCTAAATCTTATTTATTCTAAACTGTTCACTGACCGTGTCAGTATACTGTAGATATAAACATCTCTTGGAGGACAATATTTAGTATTATGACAGATTGATATGCAATCAACCAGTTTAAGGCACTGTGAGTTCTGCAGAGGTAGACCGAGTCTAAACCAGGAACAAATCAGATCAGCAAAACTTGGTTCAGTAGAAACATGACTGCTTTTGTGCTCCAGGGATACAGATATTTGATATCTAAATTTTTAACCACACTGGAATCGAAACTGAGAATCAATAAGCAGAATTGGAAATGATAAAATTCAAATTATACTCAACGCTAACTATCATTCACACATTATTCATGCACGAGTGATATGCATGACTATTTTAAGCATGGATGCTTTACAAAACAAAGTCATGCAGGTTTAACAGACATGAGTTTGAGTAAGTGTTTTTTTTGTTTGAACTGTCCCTTTAAGAGTTTGTGATGTTTACAGCCTTACAGATTATGAACTATAAGGCATGCATTGAGGATCATATGACCTGTCCTCGTGAGTGTATAATGATGGCGTTGGAGTTTGGTTTTGGCGTCAGTCCGCCGTTGCTGCACTGGAAGTAGTTGGTAGTGGCCTCGGACAGGTGATAGTTCACCTCACAGCTTTCTTCTTCTCCTTCAGGAACTCGCTCTCGCTGTACGTCTTTCTCACGCTCCGCTCGGTGAATCTCTCGGCGAGAGCCGCGCTTCCATCCATCACCGATCACATCTGCAGTCGGACCCGAGCTCACGGACGGAGGAGGAGGACTCTGATCTCGGTGAAGCCCTGAATCCTGCGAGAGAAACATCATCATTAAAGGATAGCTGTTCTTCACCTCAGGCTGTATGATCATATAAAACAGTCACAGTTTATCCACTGCTGATGGCAAAACAAGAATCAAAGATGTACAGTTGTTATGCAATTTGATATTCTAAATCAAATGTTTTTTTTATCCAAACACATCTGACCAATTCAAGACCACAATCTTAACTAGATAAAAAAAGTTTGGCAAGACAAAGTTCAAAAATTTAGATAGATTAGATGATTACATGATTGGCCTGTTACTAACATAATGCTGGCATGGATAGCATATTACTAGCATGTTGCTTAATTGATTAGCAAGTTACTAGCATGTTGCTTAATTGATTAGCAAGTTACTAGCATGTTGCTTAATTGATTAGCAAGTTACTAGCATGTTGCTTAATTGATTAGCAAGTTACTAGCATGTTGCTTAATTGATTAGCAAGTTACTAGCGTGTTGATTAATTGATTAGCAAGTTACTAGCGTGTTGCTTAATTGATTAGCAAGTTACTAGCGTGTTGCTTAATTGATTAGCAAGTTACTAGCGTGTTGCTTAATTGATTAGCAAGTTACTAGCATGTTGCTTAATTGATTAGCAAGTTACTAGCATGTTGCTTAATTGATTAGCAAGTTACTAGCATGTTGCTGGCATGATTAGCTTGTTAGTAGCATGTTGCTAGCATGATTAGCATGCTACTAACATATTGTTAGCAAAATTAGCAAGTGACTAACATGTTTCTAAAATGATTAACAAGTTACTAGCATGGTGCTAACATTTTTCTAAAATGATTATGTTACTAGCATGATTAACAAGTTACTAGCATATCGCTAGCATGATTAGCAAGTAACTAGCATGTTTCTAACCTGGTTAGCTTGTTACTAGCTTGTTGCTAGCATGAGTAACATGCTGGTAACATATTGCTAGCAAGATTAGCAAGTGACTAACATGATTTTAGCATGATTAGCAAGTTACTAGCATATCGCTAGCATGATTAGCAAGTAACTAGCATGTTTCTAACATGATTAGTATGTTACTAGAATGTTGCTAGCATGCTACTAGTATGTTGTTAACATGATTAGCATGCTACTAACATATTGCTAACAAGATTAGCAAGTGACTAAAATGTTTCTAGCATGATTAGCAAGCAACTAGCATGTTGTCTGGTAACAATAAGTAGCTTTCTCAGGCCAACCTAATAAATACTATTACAGTAAATTAATCTTTATTCATTTATAAATGAAATATAATGGTCCATGAAGGATGGAAGTGAAAAACGCCTTATATTCAGGTGTGCATAATTAAGCAGTTTTTTTTTACAGATAAAATTAGCCAAAAAAGATTTAACAAAGACTGAAAAGTCAAACATTATCAAATGTTTATGAGGATGCAGCAATATTAGAAATGAAGTTAAGGCACGGCAGGATGAAACCACAACATACGATATATATGACGGTAGATAATTCTCAGGTGATTGTATGCTTTATTCAAATCTAATCTGAGTTTGAATATCATAGCAACAACCGTTTACCTCAGTTCTTGAAAATAAACTGAAGCAAACTTGTACATTAAAACTGAACTCACTGCGAACCAACAAATGTATCCCATAAAGATGGTATCAGTTACTCAGTATGTGCATTTAATGATGCAAAAAAGGTTTGATATTTATGAATTCGATTATAAACATCCATTTCGTTGCGACTGCAGTGAGCTTCCAGAGAGGCTCCGCCCACATGCACTTCTGATTGGCTGTGATATTTGATTGATTCTGTCACGTCACATTAGTTGAGGACAAATAATTAATGACACAATTTACATTTTTCAATATTTGGTATTGGCCATTTTTTGGCTAAACACAATACTTTTTGTCCGTCGATTTACAAGGGCTTTTAGGCATGTTGTTTGGTCTTCGCTCATAATTATACGCACTTTATGGAGTTAATAAAGTGGTCTGTTGCTGATATGAGAAATTTTATGAATGGGTTGATGTTGATGTTCACACACACACACGCACCAGTGATATGTTGCTGGACTTGACATAGTACTCGACTCTCCGTCTGCGCTCATTTCTCTCCTCCTCCATCTCTCTTGTGTTTTTGCTGGATCGCTCCGGCCGGTACGCTGTGTATATGGCAGGACGTCCCAGACTGTCATACTCTCCGTCTCCATGTCTGCCCTTCACATCGCTCAGCGTTGAACAATCCTACAGGAGACATGCAGATGTTTATTCTGGTGATATTATCTCACTCACTCACACACACACACACACACACACACGTGCTGGTGTGAAATAAACTCACCTCCACCGAAAAAACACTGCCCTTCGTCACACTGTCCATCTGAATCAGTGAACTCTCCTCCGGCTGCAGACCACACAAACAAGAGTCATAATGCAGCACATTACTTCCAACTAAATTACAACTGCATTTAGATTCCTGCTTCAGTTTCTAACAACAGAAAACATGTTTACAGCAACATTTACAATGAAACTAGAACGGGCAGGTGGACAGCATTTCAAATATAACCATCACACGTTTTATAGTTTAATGAAAAATCTTGTGAAAACAAGTCTGGGTCACATTTCACCCAAAAATAGAAGAAACTATTATATATATATATTTTTTTTTTTTTTGCATGGTTACATGATTTTAGTTTTCCAGTTTCATTCCCTTAGTTTTAAGTTGTTTTTGTTTTGCATTTTATTATTATTCCCAAAGATGATTCTGATCAAAATAAAAATACTGTACTACAAATAATTTCCATTTTACATATAACATCAGCATAAATTAAAGGCGGGTTAATAAACACTAATAAAATAAATACTGATTATCTGCGTTATGGTAATCTGAATATACAATATAAGTTTATTAATTAACATTGATGCAAAAAAATAAAACTTAATGCTCTTTATAAATGCAATAGTGTGTCTTTTTATTTGCATTATGACATTATTCATCACAATTAAAAACCACCACACTTTCAAACTTTTTTTGTTATTTGTCATTACTCCCAAAGATGATTCTCATCACAAATCTAATCATGAATATTAATTGCGATGTCGTACCGCTGTCCTGAGATCCCCGTTGACGGAGTTGAGTCTCCTCATGGACACCTGTCGCGACAGACTGACCATCTCCTCCCTGAGACACAAACACATTCATATTCAGATATCTGGAGCAATACAACAATACACTGTAAGGGTCAAAGTTATCAAATTTTCTTTTATGCCAAAAATCATTAGGATATTAAGTAAAGATCATGTTGCATTAAGATATTTTGTAAATCTTCTACCGTAAATATATCAAAACTTTTTTTTTTTTTTGATTAGTAATATGCATTGCTAAGAACTTCATCTGAACAACTTTAAAGATGATTTTCTCAATATTTAGATTTTTTTGCTCCCTCAGATTCCAGATTTTCAAATAGTTGTATCTCAGACAGATATTGTCGTCCTAACAAACCATACAGCAATAGAAAATGGACCAAGGGTTTGTGGCCAAGGGTCACATTGTTTCTAGATGCACTTCTTTAGGTTAAAGGTCACAGGCTCACATTCTGGTGCTGAGTGTTCGTTTAAGCTTCCTGTTCTTGCGTCGAAGGCGACAGTTAACGAAAATAATGGCGATCACAAGGACGATGAGCAAAACCCCGGCGACGGACGCTCCTATGATGATGAGGAGAGTCTCTGAGGGGCTTCCGAGAACGGGAGTGAATTCAGACGAATGCTCTGAAACACAAACAACAAAAAACACTAATGCATTCATTTGAGGTGAGACGCTTCAGACAAAAACTGTGTTTTTTCATGCACTAATCAATTTTGAGATTACTTTGCTTCCATAACATGTCATGATCTGACTAGAGAAAAAAAAAAATCCAAAATACACTTTTAAGAGTTTATTTTATTGCACTTTATCTATTTACAGCTGTAGATTTAAATTTCAATTCATATCTTTAAGGAGTATTTTCTTAAATACACGGTCTGTTTATATTTAATTTAGACTAAAAATTATTATTTTTATTTTATTAAACTCAATGAAGTTAAAATAATTTACATGTAAAATTGTATTTAAATCACCACATGGGGGCAGCAGAGTCACAAAAGTAGACAAACATGGAGTAAATTAAAGGATTTGTTTTTTCATTGAAAGGCAGTGGTGTTTAAATTAGTTTCTGAGTCAATGTTGGCTACGACTGAGATCTAAGGTTACACAATTGTGCAAATCACTATGAGGAAGTCAGAGAAACACGGGCCGTGTGGCAACATCGACAGAAAAATAGCCAAAGAAAATGACGAGATGGGTCACAAACACAAGAACAAATGTTTCCAGAATCAAACATCCTCTTGCTCATTTTAAGCACATTTTCTGCTGCTGTCAACAGAGCTGATGTTGACACTGCCATTTTTACTTACTTTCCATCCTTCACTTTAAGATTAAATTATATATATGTGTACTAAAGAAATCTAAGAATAATCAGTGATGCTAATATAAATATATATATATATTATTGTGAAATATAACATTTCTATATAAAAAATAATATATTAAATTCTGTTATATTTTTGGAATTAAAATAAAAAACAAAACATTTAAAGATGGGCTTTATCAAAATGAGTCAGAACAATAGAAATAAAGTAATAATCATTAACATGACATTCCCATAGAAGGACATTTTAAAGAGAAGTTTGTGGGAAAACCCACACGGTTGAGTTAATCTCAGTGTGATGATCGGGCCTGGTGTCATTTGTTTCTTCGGTAGAATAAACACCTACGTCCGATCTCCACTTTAAACTCTGCTTTAGCGATTCCCACGCTGTTAGCTGTCTGGCAGATGTACACGCCTTCATCCGTCACATTCAGAGGCCGAACAAACACCAGTCTGTCCTCTTTAACCAACACTCCCACCGGCAGACGGCTGTCCTTCCTGAATACAGACAGACATAGAGACAATAAGATGTTATAATATTCAGTTCCATTACTGTGACGTTCATTTAATTCTTATATATATATATATATATATTTTTTGTATATGTATACTAAGCTTTGTGTGTGTGTGTGTGTGTGTGTGTTAACTGCTGTTCGGTGCACTCTGGATGGGTTAAATGCAGAGCATGAATTCAGAGTATGGTTCACCATACTTGGCTGTATATCATGTCACTTTCTCTTTCAATTTTGAATTGAATAGAGATGGACAGAAATAGAGACGGACAGAAATAGAGACGGACGGATGGATGGACAGAGAGACAGACAGAAAGAGAGACAGACGGACACACATATACATATATATATATATATATAAACTGTATTGATATTTCAGTATTTTAACTGCATTTTGATCAAATAAAAGCAGCTTTGATGCGCAGAAGATACCTTTTAACAATTAAGGTTTTGAAATACTTTTCAGAAAAGATTACTTAATATATATGCATATTATTTAGGATCTACATCTTGATTTAAGAATGGTCATGTAATTGTACTGGAAAAGCAAATTGAAAACACAGCAAGAAAATCACTTTTTGAAAAACTGAATTTGCACAGCTGACTTTCCCCCTTCCTCCATCAGTATCAGTGTTTAATCTGCTTTAGGTGACTGTAACCCCTCAGACAGATGTGAATCAGGACACACCCCGATACCGACCCGCACACACACACACACACACACACTGCATTCCTCCGGCCGATAACCCACATCATCACACGGCTGCAGCGACGCCAAACACCACATTAAACGCATCTCAGGTTTCGGACCTTCGCTGTAATTATCATCCAAGTATCATGTGACTCCTGCAGCCTGTTACCAGTTCATTCTCCAGCACTACCTGCATTAAAGCACCTTTTCAACAACTGTATGCATGTGAATATGACCGACACACCATGCAACCTTAATAAACCACCAACATGCATGATTTGAGGACTCATTCACATATGGAGAAGCATGCATGATAATGCACACTGGATACGTGAAACGCTGTTAATTACAGTTGATGCACTGCATCTTTAATCCAGTGCGAAGCCTGTGTTTCTGTGCCGGTTAAAACAATCATTACTGGACAGGAGGGTTATTTAGGGCTTAGCGTGTGTCTCGATACACCCCACCCTCATCTTTTAGCATCCTGCTCTTCTCTCTCTCTCTCGTTCTCGTTCTTTACTGTCCCGTGCATGAAAATCTCCCTTTTTGGCTCTTTGCTCTAAGGTTGCAACGTGACACTGAAGCTTTTATTTTATCCTGAAAGGAGCATGTGAATATGCATCGCTGCAGTTCAGAGGCCTTTGTGATCATGTGTTAAAGAGAACAAAAGGAAGAGGAAAATAAAGAGAAACAAAGGGAGAAAGGGTGGAAAACAAGTGTTTTTGTAGGGATTTTGCAATGTCGCTAGTTCAGTTTGACGCTCATGCAAATAAAGCGTGCAGAGTTTGAAAAAATTAATTGCAATATTACAATAAATAAAACGGAAAACTAAGACTTAAATAATTAAATGATAAAAATAAATAAAACATACTAAAATATGAATATTAAAACAAAACAAATAATGCTAAAAATAGCAAAATAGTAGAAATCAATACTAAATACTAAAATAAATCAATACTTTAATGATAAAGATAAATACTAAATAACCGTTTTCTCTACAGTAATTATTTTCATTTATATGCACCAATTTAACAATGCAGAATACAATCAGAAACATTTAGGGAACTTAATGTCCAAATAAAAAGCACATTAAAATCGCTGTAATTGTATTCCCAACAAAATCACAAGAACATTGTGAATGCTCCCTAAAATCACACCGTCATAAACTCACCTGCATAAAACTAGACTGATGCAATGAGTGCTGATGAACAAACATCACAAATGTTTTTTGTTACTATTATTGCGGTTTAGTTTTTCTCAGATGCTCATCTTCCCCAAAACAAGAGACAAAAACAAAGCTTACTGTGATTGGTCACTTCTCGCATCAGAATATTTCTGTAAAGGGGTGGTTTAAGGTCAGAATAAACTGCAGATCATCCACAGACTAGCTCTGTAAAACTGTGTTACCTGCTCCACGTGACGTTTTGTGGCAGCGGGTTTCCTTTAACCACACATCTGAGCTCTGATCCCGAGTGTCCGAATCTCCAGGAACCAGAATCAGTGATCACTGCATCAGGAGGATCTGAAGCACAAACACAGGGACACTAGCATCATTAACTACAACTCAAACTAAGAGTTATATTATATATATATATAAAACAAAACGTATCAACTTCAATAGTTCAATTAGTTTAAAATGATCTACTAAAAAAAAAAAAAAAAAAATTAATAATAATAATAATAATATTATATATATATATATATATATATAATATTATTATTATTATTATATATACATAAACTAATAAAATAAACTTGAAACCTTACAAAAAAGTATATATATATATATATATATATATATTCAATTATTAAAAAATTTATGATAAAACTATTTAATAGTATTTTGTTGATACTGAAATAACATGTCATCATTATTACCTTGAAATAAAATAATGAACATTAATTGACATAAATAAAATATTTTTAAAAATTAACCTGATTTTAATTCAGCTAGATCCCTCGAAAGCATTTCTCCCTTACATTTCGATTTACTGGATATACAAAAATAACTAAAACTGAAATAAAATAAACTATATAGACATGAAAAAAACAAATTGCAATAAGAAATATAGATATAAAAATAAAGCAAACTTTTAATAAAGTCTATAACAGTATTTCACTGATACAAAGATAACACGGTATCAGGGTTATAATCGTTAACTAAACCCGTTAAAATATATGGACCATTAAAATTTAATAAAAATTTTAAAAATAAAAGCAGAAAACAGAAAAATAAACTTTAATTTTAAATAATAAAAAACTATTATTATGTGTGTTATACATGTATTATTTTTGTGTGAAGTCACACAGCTGCTTAATTGTTGTGTGATGTGTTTGAGGATAACTCACAGTGCACCTGGAGCTCGTTGCTGATTCTGTGCGGACCGTGGAGAGCCGGGTGCCACACCAGACAGTCCAGACGCCGCTTGTTCATGCTGCGCAGAGGATGAAGGGAAAACTGAGAAGTCACGACTCCATCCTCTCCGGTCCGGTTCTGAGACTGACCGGGAAGCTCCGTGTCCCAGGACAAGCGCGGCGGAGGATGTCCAACCGCACGACAGAAAGCTGCTGCGCGGAACGACTGGCCTTCCTGAAGAATCACCGGATCCAGAGAAGAGATCGGCAAAACTAGAGAAGGAGAAACACCGATGAAGCACTGCAGAACACTCTATAATCAGGAATAATAAGAAATACAACAACAGTACAGCAGATAAACGCTTTAACAGACTGAATTGAAATGAAGCTTGAGAAGCTCAACAGATGTGTGAGAAGAGGGGATCTTACTCCAGACAGTCAGGCTGATGTGTCTCTGGAAGCTTCCAGAGGGAAAGATGGAGACGTGGCAGGTGTACGTGGCCTGATCGGCCTTCTTGGTGTTCAGGATCAACAGCGTGGAGTCGACGGTCGGGTCGGAGCTCTCGAACTGAACACGACTCAGAAAATCAGGAGACACTGAAATAAGAACATTACATTCAAGAGACTGAAGAGTTATGGTTCATTCCTGGTCCTTCTTTGAACATCCTGTCTGGATTTCACAGACAAACAGCACTGAAACCAGATCGAATCCCGTGAGCTCTTATCTTTTCATCAGAAGTCTTGTTTCTTCGTGAATACGGAGAATCACCAGAAGATTTGGACAACAGCTGCAGGTTCAATCCAAATCCTCATCATTTACACACCTGCATGTCCTTCCCAAACCAAGGTGACTATAGTTAATTAAAACTCAGGAATAGCATTTAAAAAAAATAAAAATAATAATAATAATATATATATATATATATATATATATATATATATATATATATATATATATATAGAAAACAAACTAAAAAAATAAAATGACAACTAAAAAAATATTAATATATATATATATATGTGTGTGTGTGTGTGAAATAAAATTCACAATTGAGAAAAATTATTTTATTTTAGCTTATTGTATTTTTCATTTACATTGCTTTACTTTATGTTCTACTAAAACTAATATAAAAGTTAATAACAACTTTATAGACTTAAAATAAAAATACTAAAAATGAAATAAAACAAAAAACCCACAACAAAATTACTAAAACTTTAAAATGAAAAATAAAAGAATTAAAAAAACCATTATATTCTACTATAATGGTTCCTAAAATAATCCTAAAATAACACCATTTAAAACAAATATGTTCTTCAAAAAAGATTTTTTTAATTATTATTATTATTTTTTTTACATTCTGATCATTTCTTTTGCTCATTTCCATTCCGTGGCAGCCACAGCTCAAGCTTTACAGTGAAATCATTTTCAGTTTGGGTCTGTTCTTCACATGAAACATCACAAGACTTCAGAAGACGTGGAATATCACGCTTAAGTTATATCAGCTACTGTTAAATCTTATACTGCTTTTTGTCCTTTTTCACTGTCATTGTATGTAAAACCACAGCATGAGCTCCTTTGTGTGTCACAGTATGAAGAAAGAAAGTCAAACAGGTTTGAGCTGATATAAGAGTGAGTACATAATGACAGAATATTTAATATTTTGGGTGAATTAAAGCAATGCAACACAGATGGCAGATATGAGTTGGTTCAGGTAAAAGAGCTTATGAACACAATGCACTATTGAAAATATCTGTCATGACAAATGTCTCTAGGTGACAGAGGCCTGTCAGAACACAATGCATGCGAGACAGTCTCGTTTAACAAATCTGCTGGAGGGAAATGATGCTTGGTCTGTTTGTGCTTCTCTGAATGGAGGAGATTTAATGACAAGAGGCGGACCAATCACCAGAACACTTATTTTAGTATCATTGAGGTACTGTTATAGTTAGTAATATTTAACTGTTTATTTTGTAATGCTTTTTGAATTACTTCTTTTTATATTTTACATTTTCATTAAAATTTATTTAAAATATATATATTTTTTTCTTTCACTTCTAGTTATTTGAGGTCTATATTTTATATCCAGTTACACTTAATGAAATTGAGAAATGTTGCTTTGGTATCTACACTGAAAAATATATACTATTTTTTTAAAAGGTAATAAACCACTTACCTTAAAAAAACAATTACAACTTATTTTAAGTACATTTAATAGTAATAATTATATATATATATATATATAGAAAGTTAGTCAACTCAATTTCTTTATTAAAATGTAGCTAAAATTAATTGATAAATTGCAAACACTTACAATAAAGAAGTTAAAAGTTAAAATAAAACAAACAAAACAATTAAACAAAAGTTCACTTATTTCAGCTAACGTTTATTTAATTTCAAGCGAATAAATTTCAAGTGCTATAGAATGTTTGTTATTGTCCATTTTCTTTGATTTATTCCAAATGTTCTTTATTATTTTATTCATACATTACATTGATTTATGATCTGTTTCCTTGAAAAACTATTATAGTGTTTTCATATTTTCATGTGTTCGGTTTTTCTGTTTTCATTTTAGTTAAAGTTTTAGTAATTTTGTTGATTGTTTCTGTCATTCCATTCGTTAGTTTTTGTTTTGTGAACTATAATAACTCTGGAACACATGTCCATGTCTTTAAGATTGTTTCCATTGTGAAATCTGAGCCAGACATGTTCCGAACAGGTTTTGGGAGATCCACTTTACTAGTTAGTGTTAGTAAATGGTACAAACACACACACACACACACACACACCTGTAGGTCCTTGAGTAAAGTGTCCGATGATGATCTGTTCTCGTTCTCCTCCTGGTTTCTGTCTGGACCAGGTCACTTGCACCACTTTTTCATCAGCCTCCACCATAAAGCGGCAGGGCAGCCGGGTCTGTGCGCCGGAGAACGAGCGCAGGGCCAGAGATGGAGACGGCTCGATAAACTCACCGTGAACACAGACTGAGACATAAAGACACAGTGTGAACATCTGCAAACAGCACTGAATGGGTTAACTATTAGAGACGAGGTGAGGGCCGAGGACAGTTAATAATAAACCCATGCTATCATGATCCATCGCTCCTGACCTACAAACATGTCACAAAAACACAAGGACATTCCCATGCATCACAACGAGAGAGTTACAGATATGTGTTTTTTGCTCCCTCAGATTCCAGATTTTCGTATCCATGTATTGTCCTCCGAACAAACCACACATCAATGGAGAGATGATTCATTCAGGTTCCAGATTTACCCCATGACTGGTTTTGTGCTCCAGGGTCACATTTTAGAATAAAGTTAACGCCGTTTCTGCTCATTTTGCATGTTTGTGAACTCTTTTAGACCTTCACTTCTTGTCCAATGTATCATCTATCATCCTAAGCGAAACCAAGATGAGAAACTCTGGACCAGACACCCGATGTTCAATAAAAACAAAACAAGCCGGACAGCAGAAGACAGTGAGACATAGTGAGAGAATGCCGTCTTGTAGTTCTGGTTATTGTTTGTTCTCGTCTCAGCTGAGACTGAACACAAACACACTGACACGCCACACGCTTAAAATAACAATAACTTCACACACACACACACACACACACACACACACACACGCATGCATGCATGCAGGCACATATATACAGTAAACACACACACACACACACACACACAATTCAATTAGCTTTATTGGCATGCCAAAGCATGATGCATAGGAAAAGAGAACATATGCAACAGTTAAATTTGGAACAATATAGCAATTAAAGTAACATTTGAACAAGTATCATGTATGACGTAAATGTTATGTAACAAGATTATTTCTGTACTTATTCAACTGATAAACTGAATTCAGCTTTATCTACAGTCATGTTTGTTGGTTGGTTTGGTGCGAGTTAGCCGTAGATTCACTGGATATTGGTTTCTTGGCTGTGGCTCAAGGCTGCTATAAATCTTGCAGCTATATTTGCACATTCAGATTTTTCACCAAGAATGAAGGGGAGTTTTTCAGATGGGGTGCAATTATTAAATTGGGGAAACATTTAGTTTATTTTGGGATAGTAGTGGTTTCTGATGGTTTGGTATTTGGAGCATTCTGTGAGGAAAGGTCTCTCTCTCTCTCTCTCACACACACACACACACACACACACACACCTGCGCTTATTTTCTCAATGTCGGTCATAAATGAGTGAGTAATGATTTTTGAAGCTGGTTGAACTTTAACTACAGTGGAAAATGTTCTTAAAGAATGTCACTGTACCAGATCAATCACACACGCACACACACACACACACACACACACATAATCCGGGCTAACATCTCAATAGAACTCATATACTATTTTACACTATTTTACTTCACTAAATTACTTAAATGAGATGAAAACCCTACAAACCTTCCTAAAAGGCAGCATGAAACCCACAATAAACATAAAAAGTACATAAAAGCTCAAACGTGTTGAGAAAGAAAGGACTAAACTAGACGTATAGTGATTTACAAACTACCCATTCATTAGAAACGGACTTCTCAAACATTTGTCTTTCTTACCCATCAATCTGAAGATGACCACACTGATGCAGGCCAGCACTTTCTTCATGTTGCTGGTTTATTCTGTCAGTATGTTATTTCTCAACACATCTCCTCATGTTCTCACCCGTTTCTTCTCTTAATCCATCTTAAGTCGTTCTTAAACTCCAGCGTCTATCAACATTTGAACGAATAAGAAAAGCATGCAAAGTAAAACTGCAGTTCTGTCACAAAACATGAACTGAATAGCTACAGAACAATCCCGAAGCTGATAAACTCATCATTAAACTCCGTCTGAAGAACTGAAGACAGCTCACGCGTTCAAACGCACTCAGGTGAGCGTTCTCACACCTGCGGGTTAGGCTCCGCCCACCACTTCCGCCTGCACACAAACACTCACTGACCTTTGATTTAAGCACTGAACTATAAACCTCTTCTTATTTATATACATATAAGTCTATGGTGGATTTCTAGACATGCATTAAAAGCTCAACTCTTTTGAATGCATGGCGAGGTGTGAAGTTTGGATGTGGAATTTGTTTTTGTTTTTTGGTGTTTTGTGATGCATATATGAAAAGGACAAACCAGTTCAGAATCAGAATGCAAATTCCTGACAGCTTGTGAACACGCCAACAAAAGACGTCTAAAAATGTCAAAACTTAAATAAAGAGAGGCATAGGCAGATTTACATTATAGTAAAACACAATTATTATTATTATTATTATTATTATTATTATTATTATTATTATTATTATTGTTCTAGCTAAATTACTGGTATCTTGACACTTTTTAAATTATATGTATTGCCTGCATGTTAATTGATTGTATTTTAGATATATAATGCTAATTTGATACGCATTTATGCAGTAGTTATTTTTGTTTTATAGCGCCATCTGCTGAATACCAAATGATAAATAAATTGCTGATTGATATATAAATGACTTTTACCAGCTGACAAATATGTTCTAAAAGCGTTTTGCAAGTTATAAAAACATTATTTATGTAAGTTCTTTGAACGTCCAGTTTTTAAAAATGTTTAAAAAAAATGTTACACAAATGTGAGGGGAACGTTCCATTTAAGCACTTTCCAAACATTATGGGAATGTTACATTTGAACGTTCTCAACGTTCTGAAACTAATAGTAGCATATAAAAAATGTTTGATGAACGTCAAACGTTTCGGAGCCATGTATAAATGTTTTTGTTGTAGAGAATGTTATTAAAGACCATTTCATATTCAGGTTACTGGAAGACTGTTCGTTAATAACTTTGAAAGAAGTTCACCAGAACGTCAGACAAAGTTCTGAGCACGTACGTTCCTCGTTAGCTAGTTGTTTTATTAAGTTTAGTGATATACTTTTATAATGGTGTTGCTCATTTGGGTTTGACCGAGTTATACTTTATATTTACATTCCATTTATTAATTTAGCAGCATATTAACTAAAATATTATGATAAGAATACCAGTCTGCCAGACAACATAACAACGTGCTGTTTTTGTACCGTTACAAAAAAACCGGAAGCGAATGACGCCGGAAGTCGCGCCATTCTAAAATTGAACACACACTCTGTCCAAGTTAAATATATAGTTTTATTATGTCAAAATGGAGAGCCTTTCACTTGTTTTTTTATACATTAACTGTGACATTTGTCTCAAAGCCACATGAAAACAATGACAATAAAGCAGAATGTCATGATCAACAAAGCTCTGCTACACTTTAAAAAATGCTGGGTTATTTCAACTCTAATTTGGGTCAAATATGGACTAACCCAACAGTTGGGTTACATTTTTACATTAATTCTTTTAATTAATTAGTCCAAATTTGACACAAATTTGGGTTGAAATAAACCAGCATTTTTTTGAGTGTAGTTTTCTTACTTGTAAACAAAGCAAAAGTACAGTTTTTTAGGGCATGAGCACTGAATGAGGCACGCAGTTTGAGAGTTTCTCAGGCCAGCGGCTTTTTCTTCTCGGGATTGAGAGTGTCGTAGGTGTCCACGTCTTGCCGTCCCAGATCCTGAAGAAACACAGACTCATGAAATCACTGCAGAAGTCCCTCACTCATCCCAAAAGAGCACAGTAACAGCACAATACCTCATAAATGTCCCCTTCTCGCTTCTGAAAAACACAAGAGGACAGTGAATGGGAGAAGTGACATGTCTCATTAGACTCTTGCTCAAGTCTGTGGTGTTTGTCCTTCAAGCGTTAGTCAACACGATTCCGTTTTCAGTTCCTCTTTTTACGCCTCTTTAATGCCTTCATTCTGTCTCTTAAATTAACTATGAGGGCATACTCACAGATGATAAGATTTATATGAAAAAGAGTTACCAAACCTCAACAAAGCACGTTTATCTGACTTTTAATGTGTGTTTGTGGGTTGCGTTTATTTCTGAGGACTTACAAATAAAGTGAACATTTTCAAATATATCTGTACTCTTATGTGTGTCTGTTTAATTATCTATAGGCCTACTTTAAGAATACATTTGTCATCTGAAAGTGAGCTAGATCTGACAGCACATCCCATCCGGACATTGAGTTTGAATTAATCAGTTGAAACTAGTTTTATATTAAAGACAATATGGATCCTTATTTAGTTAACGTGAGCCAAGCTGTGTTCTGATAATGTTCTCTCAAAGTTAAGAATTCTCTAGTAATGTTAATAAAAAAGTTTCCTGGTCTTCAAAATGTCATTTACACCGCATTCATGAAACATTTTAGTTGAATGTCCATCTAACGGTTTTTTTATTTGGAATGTTTTTTTTTGGAACTTTTTTTAAAAATTCAAAAGTAACTTTCAAAAGTTTTAAAAATTCAAAAGTTCCATAATGTTTGTGAAAATGTTTGTGAATTAAAGCTACTTTGATAATGTATAATCTATTAAAGCTATAAGTGTTACTATCATTTTTAAAACACAATGTTTTCTCGTGGGGTCAGTTATAGTATTTATAACTAGCTGTATGTAAAAATAATAGAACATCCCTTTATGATAACTAAGTAAATGTGTGTGTGCATGTCAACTGAATGATGAGAAACCGAGAAACAGAAATGTGGCAATAGAATTAGCAGAAACAAACCACAGCGACGGGTGAACCCACCTCTGAGAAAGCTTTATCTCCAGAGGAATGCATCTGTGAACAAACAAACAGAGAACATTACTTTCATGATCAGAGAAATTGAGTTCAACATCAAAAACAAAATCCTTAAGTACACTGAAGGTATTTATTCTTGGAAACAAAGTTTTTTGTGATTTATAACAAACTTAAAATAAGCATTGAACTGAAATGAGGATTTCAGTGTGATCTAGAATGCAGTATTTTTAGGGGTTGTGGATTATTGAGAATTGCACTGAGGAAGTATTTAAATCCTGATTTAATTACTACATTTAAATTGAATGTGTTCATGAAAACATGAACTGAATATTGATGCTTGAAGAAGACAGACAGATAGATAGATTACCTTTTTACATTAAGTATTTATTTAAATTATAGGCTTTTATTTATTTTAATTTATATATATTAAATAAAAATTAACCACCTCAGTCATTTAGTAGATGTTTTTAATAAAAAAAAGTATATAAAAATAATAAATATTGCTTTAAGTTATCTTCGCTCCAAGGAACTACAAAATGCAAGGAAATCTTTTTTGTTTTTTAGGGGTGCTTCCCATTAATGGGTTAATTCAGGACATGGCAAGTGTGAATTTTCTTGTTAAAACATGTTAAAGAAAATGTTTTATTCTCTGTAAATCACATTTATGTATGAGTCAATAGATTTATGTATTAATATTCTTTTAGTCAGCACAAATGTGATTTAATCTAAAGAAATGGGTGAAAAATGACACTAAATGTCTTTATTATACAGTATATAAAGATGTGAGGTTGTAGAAATGAAGTTTCACCTTTAATCTGCAGTAAAGGACAGTCAATACAACGCCGTAAACAAACAGAATCCCATCCAGAACGTAACACACTGCTGGCTCCATCTGCGCAGCTGAGAAACAAGATATCACACACAACAGCTTCAACAAATATATATATACATTTTTGACTTATTTTAAAACAGAACATTTCATATATTCTAGATTCATTACATGTAAAGTAAACCATTTCAAAAGTTTTTTTGTTTTCATTTTGATAAAAGTCAAAAATCCAGTATACCAAAATATTAGAATATTTACATTTTAGTTCATTAAATGACCTCCACTACAGTATACATTCTGGGTATCTCTTGTTCCTCAAAAAAAACAAAACACAATAATAAGGAAGACTGTTGACTTGTCAATGGTTCAGAAGACAATCATGGACACCCTCCTCAAAAAGAGTAAGTCACAGAAGCTCATTACTTCACAGAGTGCTGTATCAAAGCATATTAAATGCAAAGTTGATTGGAAGGAAGACACTGGGTAGGAGAAGGTGCACAAGCAACAGGGATGATGGCAAGCTTGTATACGGTCAAATTTAAAGCAGATTCAAACACTTGAGAGAGTTTCACGAGGAGTGAACAGAAGCTGCATCAAGAGTCACACGCTCAGACGTCTTCAGGAAAAGAGCTATCAAGCCACTTCTGAAACAAAAACAATATCAGAAGCATCTCACCTGAGCTACGGAGAAAAAAAACTGGACTGTTGCTCAGTCCTCCAAAGTCCTCTTTTCAGATGAAAGACAATTTTACATTTGATTTGTAAATCAAGGTCTGGAGTCTGGAGAGGCACAGAATCCAAGCAGCTTGAAGTCCAGAGTGAAGTTTCTGAAGTCAGAGATGATTTAGGTGCGTGACGTCTGCTAGTGTTGCTCCATTGTGTTTTATCAAGTCACAAGTCAATGCAGCCGTCTACCAGAGATTCAGGAGCACTATGCTTCCATCTGCTGACAAGCTTTATGGAGACACTGCTTTAATTTACCAGCAGGACTTCAGCACCTGCCCACAGACCAAACCAAAACCTCATAATCAGTGATATTACTGTGCTTGATTGGCCAGCCAACATGCCTGACCTGAAGCCTACAGAGAATCTATGGGACGTTTTCAAGAGAAAGATGAGAAAGAGTGGATCCGAGCTGAAGCTGAATAGTGTCTCAGCAAGTACTGAGTGCAGAAACCAAAAAATTTTAAACAACTTGAGCTTTTCTGTTTTGCAAATCCTTTCTTAAAATATTTTTATTGATCTCAGCAAATATTCATTATATATGAATACATATATTATTTTGAGATACCGGATTTTTGACTTTCATGAGCTGCAAGCTCTAGTCATCAAAATGAAAACAAAAAAACGTTTGAAATATTTACTTTACGTGCAATGTATCTAGAAAATATGAAGTTTCACTTTTTCATGATATTACATTTTTCTTTAGCTGCACCTGTATGTAATAGATTATACATGTATGTGTAATATAAATGTTTTAAGCAATGTGTTACAATGCTTAAATATTTAAAACAATTATAAATGTTTGACCTTTCCTAAACCAACTTTTACACTTTTCCGTTGAAGCGGAATCAGTCAGGATTTCTTGAGTGATTGTGTGTTGCATGAGGTTTGATTGGATCTGATCTTACCAACTTGTCCAGCGTTGAGCAGGAGAATCAAACAGATGTCCAGCGACGGTATCTTTCGGTATCTTTAGAGGGAGAATCGAGAAGAGATGTGTGAAGAGGACAAGTGAACCATGGCAGTGACAAAAGAGTCATTAAACAGGAAACTGTGGGCTGAGTGTCCGAAACACGCACACGCAATTTCACACCAGCGTCCTTTTTTTCTATTTTTACTCATGCACACAACACTGAAAGCGGAGCACAAGTCCTTCCTGTTTTTCAGAGAAGTGAGGAGCATTTCAGACAAATGACTGGAAAAGATCTGCTGAGTTCAGCTGCCATCAGATGACGTCTAGTGTTTCCAAACAGATCCCCACAGAAAGTGACGCTCTTCCTCAGGATTTCTGTCTAGTTTTACAGTACAAATATCTGAACATTCTTTAACCAGCTAGAAAACTAGAGAAGCAAAATTACACCAAAATCAAGTGGGCTTTGTTGTTTGTGAAAATGTTTCAACTTTTTTTTTCAGAAAGAAAAAAACACTTCTTATCCTCCATCAATTTGAACTGTTTTGATGATTTAATGTTCCGATATTTGTACTAGAAAACAAGAAAAAAAAAAAACAGATTTTTTTTTATTTGCAACAAATTCACGTTTATTTGTATAGCGCTTTTTATGATACAAATCATTGCAAAGCAACTTTAGGGTTAGCATCATCTGAGGTCCTCTGAGGGGTCAGCATCATCTCTTCTCAGGTGTTCTGGATCCAGACTGGAGCTTGTGTAAATCCTGGTTACGCAAAACGCTGTTTTTGTAACATGGGAAATTTGGTTTTCAAAAGACAAGTTGATGTCTAATATAACACCCAGATATTTGACTGTAGAGGAAGTAACAGTGCATCCGTCTAGTTGCTGATTGTAATCTACTAGATTCTGCGTATTTTATTTTTATTTTGGTCCAATAAGTAATATCCTATCCAAATTTAATAAGAGAAAATTATTGGTCATCCAATCTTTTACATTTTTAACACACTCTGTTAGCTTAGATAATTTAGAAGTTTGATCTGGTCTCGTTGAGATGTATAGCTGAGTATCATCAGCATAACAGTGGAAGCTAATCCCGTATTTTCTAATAATATTACCAAGGGGCAACATGTTTATTGAAAATAGAAGAGGACCTAGGACGGATCCTTGTGGCACTCCATATTTTAGTGGGGATAAATGAGATGACACCCCATTTAAATAAACAAAATGGTAGCGATCGGACAGGTAGGATCTAAACCATCTTAGAGCCTGCCCTTGAATACCTGTATAGTTTTGTAATCGATCTATGAGTATGTCATGATCTATGGTGTCGAACGCAGCACTAAGATCAAGTAAAACTAGCAATGAGATGCAGCCTTGATCTGACGCAAGGAGCAGGTCATTTGTAATTTTAACAAGTGCAGTTTCTGTGCTATGGTGGGGCCTGAAACCTGATTGAAATTCTTCATATAGATCATTTTTTTTGCAGGAAGGAGACACAACTTTTTCTAAAATTTTAGACATAAATGGAAGATTTGAAATGGGCCTATAATTTGCCAGTTCACTAGGATCTAGTTGTAGTTTCTCAATAAGATGCTTAACCGGCAGCTTGAATGGTTTTGGGATGAGACCTAAAGATAACGACGAGTTAATGATATTGAGAAGCGGTTCTTCGGCTACAGGTAACAGCTCTTTCAGTAATTTAGTGGGTACAGGATCTAATAAACATGTTGTTGGTTTAGATACAGTGATAAGTTTATTTAGCTCTTCCTGTCCTATATTTGTAAAGCACTGCAGTTTATCTTTGGGTGCGATGGATGAAACTGAAGTGTTAGACGCTGTAGAATCTACATTCGCTATTGTATTTCTAATGTTATCTATTTTATCAGTGTAGAAATTCATAAAGTCATTACTATTTAACGTTGGTGGAATATTTGAATCAGGTGGCGTCTGGTAATTTGTTAATTTAGCCACTGTGCTAAATAAAAACCTTGGATTGTTTTGGTTATTTTCAATGAGTTTGTGGATATGCTCTGCCCTAGCAGTTTTTAGAGCCTGTCTATAGCTGGACATACTGTTTTTCCATGCAATTCTAAAAACTTCCAAGTTAGTTTTTCTCCATTTGCGTTCAAGACTACGAGTTACTTTCTTGAGAGAGTGAGTATTACTGTTATACCATGGCACAGTACGTTTTTCTCTAACCTTTTTCAATTTGATGGGGGCAACAGCTTCTAATGTATTAGAGAAAATAGTGCCCATGTTGTCAGTAATTTCATCTAGTTCATGTGTATTTTTGGGTACAAATAGCAGTTGAGATAGATCAGGCAGGTTATTTGCGAATCTGTCTTTGGTGACTGGAACAATAGTTCTGCCCAGATGGTAACGCTGAGACATATAGTTAATATCAGTTATACGCAGCATGCACGATACAAGGAAATGGTCTGTAATATCATCACATTGGGGTACGATATTTATAGCAGTAAATTCGATTCCATGCGATATAATTAAATCTAGTGTATATAAATCAACGTGAATATTAAAATCTCCCATGATTAGCGCCTTATCAACTGTAACTAGAAGGTCTGAGAGGAATTCTGTATACGGCCCTGGTGGTCTATACACAGTAGCCAGAGCAAGAGATACATTAGATTTATTTTGCATGTCTGACAGTGTAACATTTGGTATGTGACAAATAAAACTCTTGAAATTTAGCAGAAGTATTTCAAAAGAGTTAAACCTGTATCCTGTTTTCTGGGTAACATTGAGAATATCACTATATATTGTTGCAACACCTCCTCCACGACCAGTCTGACGGGGCTCATGCTTATAACAGTAGTTTGGTGGAGTAGACTCATTTAGACCAAAATAATCATTTGGTTTTAGCCAGGTTTCAGTCAAGCAGAGTACATCAAAACTATTTTCTGTGATCATTTCATTTACAATAACTGCTCTGATGTTCTGCTCATGTTTTGCTGTCTGGTGAAAATCACACTTAACAAATTTCCAGTATCTCAGTGACATTGATAAATGAATCATAGAAACACAATAAATCTTTAGGATTATTCACATGACTGTAGAGAAAACAGCAGGAAAGCTCAGGAGGAGTAGTGCTGTCACTGCCCTCTGCTGGTCAAGTTCATAACTCACACCTCATGCTAGACCACAAGAAGACAAAATTAATACATGTTTGGGAATAATAACACACATACAATTTTAAATACACATTAAAAACAAAACATTTATGTTTATATATAAATTCATAATTTAAATATATATATACTGTTTATATATATATATATGCAATACATTTCTATAATACGGAGTGAATTCAGGGATACAGTAACACTTTTTGCCTTAGGGAAAATATACAAATTAACCTGAATTATCTCTAAATACTGAATTATCATTTTCAAATATTAACTAAATATCTTAAAGATGACTTTACTGTATATTTGAAAAATCACTAAAATATTAGTTTTAAAAATAAAATTTAGTAAAATATTAATAAGTGAAATATGTAATTATTTGTGGGCAAGGATTCACATCAAGATTCAACTAAACCAGTAAGCTATTGCACATTCTCACTGCATTAATAATCTTACACACACATTAACATTAACATTCACTCACTCATTTATTCTCATCTTTAAACACTTAAAGTCAGCTTTTAGTTTTGTGCCCTTTCATGTCATGAAAAAAATAATCTGGAATTATATAAAAAAATGATAAAAAAAATATGAACAACTTTCCAGGAGAGTCCAGAGCAGCTTTAAATAAATGACTGGTGAACTGAAGTGTGTTTGTGTGCTGAAGGGAAATGAAGGAATGAGCCGCTGGAGATCCTGGACTCGGGTCTCATTCAGTAGGCTGTTGTGGGCGTGTCATGGGCGGGGCTAAACAGAAGCTCCGCCTTCGAGCTGAGGAAGTACGTCGCCAATAGAGACAGCAGCAGCACGGCCACGCCCACTCCCAGTGTTAACATCTACCAGAGACAAACACAGGCAGGAAATATAAATCATTTAATCACTAAATCAAAAAAAAAAAACTCAGGTCACACCTCACCTCAAGATCAGAGGGGGGAAAAAAGGAATATAGATTTTTCATAACGAATATAACTTATGTATATTATGAGTTTATTTATAAGACAATTCAATACAACAAATCTTAAATTCTTAAAACTGTAATGCAGAGCATTTGCATATATTTGCATAAAAATAATCATCTATATAATGTATTTCTAGATTTACTGTACTGATTTTTTATTAGACATAATCAGGACACATTTCACTTTTTTTTTTAAATCATAAAAATAGGATATTTTGCATAAATAATGGATATTTTAATGTTAATTATGATTTTGTAAATTATGACATTATTTACATGATGACAATTAAAGAAATTAATCCTCAATAATGTAATGCAAAACATTTGCATGTCAAGGAAAATGTTTTATTAGACATAATCAGGTCGCATTTCATATTTTGCATCAGAAAAATAATGCATATTTTAGGTGCATTATGAGTTTTGTGCATTAAGACAAAATGTTCATGACAATTAAACATTTAGTCCTGAATTTTTAATACAGTAATGTGAAATTCTAGCATGTCATGTTGTATTTACTGTACTGAGAATACGCAGGATATTTGCATTAAGAAAACAACACCTATTTTAGGTCCACTAAGATTTTTGTGCATTATGCAATTTCATGAATGTATTAAATGTTTTTATTTTCACCTCCAGTTCTCTGCTGGCCACCAGAAAGATGCACGCTCAGATGCTCTTCCAGCGGGACTCGGTCCATGTGGAATAATTTCGAGAGCCGTACTCCAGAAGCTCGAAGGCAGGAGAGACGGCTTCAGAGAGACGCACAGACGCTCGGACGCAGAACGGCTCAATGGTGCTGTTGACCGACGCCGGACCAGACACCCAGAAATATGAGAACAACTGAGAGAGAACAGACACAGAGCATCAGAGCAGGGCATTCTGGGAAACAGACACAGAGCATCAGAGCAGGGCATTCTGGGAAACAGACACAGAGCATCAGAGCAGGGCATTCTGGGAAACACAGAAAAAAAACAATTATTATAAAATTAAAGTAAAATTAAAAAACTAATCTAAATATAGTCTATATATATGCACAGAAATCCAAAAATAATTAATATAATAATACAACTTGTCTACATCATCAGTACATATGCATATAAAACCATAAACGATTTATATAAAAATATAATACAAATAAATAATAAATTTAAAAATAATTAAAACTGAAAATTAATTATAAAATAAAATAAAAATCAGTCCACCACCTTGTTTGAAAATATTGTATAATGCATTGTGGGATTGTTTGGTCTATGTAGGATACTGCCTTAATTGTTAATATTTCGGGGTCATGAAAAACGACTATCGACTAGGGCTGTAGCTATCGAATATTTTAGTAATCGAGTATTCTACCAAAAATTCCATCGAATAATCGAGTATAATGTGTAATGTAATGTAATGTATAAAATGTGTTTTTGCTTAATTAAAGTGCAATATTAATTATGCAAGAGAAAATAAGACTCATGGGTCTCTAAAAATGAACAACTAAGTTTCCTTTTTTAGAAAAAAATCTATTTTTATTTTTTAAATGCATAGAATACAATGCATACATAAAAAAACATTTAATTATTACCCATTGTTTCTCTGTCTGTACTTGTACTGTGAACAATCACAATAAAGTTGACAGATGAATTAAGTGCCATTCAATTGGGGTTTTAAATAAAGCACTTTCTGAGATGCACATTAAACATTAAACACATAAAACATTAATTTAATTTATCTTTTAATTATTGAAAATTAAGCAATCTTAACTTTTTGGTAAACAAATGGGATTTACTTTTAAGAATAAAACATGGAAGAAATGTTGTGTGATTAAATCTTAAAGAAAAATAATGTTTTTTTTGTAGTAGTATATGTACATTCTGCTGAACAATAGTAATACATCTCTGGCAAATACTTGTTTTCACACTAAACCGGACTTTTATTTTGACGGGTTGACGTACCTTTCCAGTTCTGTGTGTGTGATGTGACGCTAGTTTTACTCAAATCAAACGGTCAGATGCTCATGAAGTGACTGTCAGAGCAGTTCTGGAGATGTTGTTCATGTGTTCACGTCTTATTTAGTGACAGCAGACGGTGAAATCACCGGAGCGTCACGCGCGCTTCCGCGTGTTTATGAATGAAGACGCGCTTCTGCTCCATTCATTAACAGAGACACACAGAACATGCAGGATTCATATTTAAACAGACTGTTCCGGTTTAATATTTACAGATATTAATTAATATCGTGATTTGATGTAAGTGCAATTACCTATTTTGATTAATTCATTCAAAATTCGGCAAATTCTGTGCCATTCCGTGTTAAACTGTAAATTCTGTTTTTATGACTGGATTCCGCGATTCCCTCCGCGTTTTCTGCATCGCGGAAATCATAGCGCCCTAGTTGTGGTATGCCAGCTCTATGTTGCATTGAACCAGTGTTGCCAGATGTACGATAATTATCGTATTTGTACGATAATTTTGACCTCTGTACGATGTACGATCAATAATGAAAAAAATCCCATAATGTACGATAATTTCAGTTTTCAGTCGTTCGTCCAAACACACACACACCGCTTCTCTCTCTGACCCCGAATTATTTCGCAGGCTCGCCTGCCTGCACGCAAGCACGTATACACACACACACACACACACACGCACCACACGGTGTCGCCCGCACGTCAACACTTCACAGTTTTGCCGAAGAAGACAGTTCAGTTTAGAATCATCAGTCTATGGTTTAGATCAGTTTAACAAAACGAAGCAGTAAAGTGCAAAAAAAAAATGAGTTCAGAAAGGGAAGGTGAGGACAGTGGAGGGGCGAAGAGGAAGGCAGAGTCTGAAGAGCAGCGGAAAAGTAAGCATAGGCCACAAACATATAGGACAGAGTGGGAAAAAGACCCCACTTTTGCAGGATGGCTAAAACCTGTCCCAGGAAACGATGCTAAAGCAGTCTGTCGTTGTTGCAACGTCCAAATGGTGGCAGAGATCATGGTTTTAAAAAATCATGGAAAGTCCAAGAAACATACAGATAAAAAAGAAAAATCTAGCCCCATCACAAAGGTCCATAGCACAATGCCTACAGAAACCGTCTGAAAAACAAAAGTTAGATGAATCTGTGAAGAATGCTGAAATCAAGTTAACAGGGTTCATGGCAGAGCACAACGTACCTCTGAGAATCTCAGACCATTTGGTCTTGGTCTTAAAAGATATTTTCCACGATTCACAAATAGCCCAAAATATGACCCTCGGGCGCACAAAGACGGCTGCTATAACCAAGCATGTCATTGGGGATTGTTATTCTGAAAGTCTAACAGAAATTCTTAAAAGAAAGAAATTCAGTGTTTTGATTGACGAATCAACTGACATAGGCAATGTAAAAACGCTGTGTGTGGTTGTTCGTTTTTTTACGAGGGACCAAAGAAGATTCAGACCAGATTTTGGAAACTGGTACAACTCTTCTCGAACACAGACGACCACAGACATGCTAGAGAGGGAGCCACTGCGGAACGACTTTACACCGAGATGATGAAGTCATTCACTGATGCAGGTGTACCACTCGAAAATATTGTGGGGTTCGGGTCAGATGGCTGCAACACAATGATGGGGAAACACAACTCTGTCTCCAGCCGCCTTAGGAGTGATCTTCCAGGCATCACAGTGCAGCGCTGCGTGTGCCATTCACTGCACCTTTGCGCAAGCGAGGCATGCAGACAACTCCCTCGCAGGTGTGAGGATTTAGCCAGAGACATTTATGGGTACTTCAGAAACAGCTCAAAACGTATCGCGCAACTCCGCGAATTTCAAGATTTTTGCCATGTTGAGCCCCACAAAATGCTCAAGCCATCACAGACTAGATGGCTGTCACTGAACGACGTTGTAAAACGCGTGTCTGCGCAATGGGATGCTCTCCGTCTTTTTTTCACAGATCAGTGGCTTGAGGCCAGACTTACTGCAGCGGAGACTATTTTTCACTCACTCAATGACCAGTCTCTACGCCTCTTCTATTATTTCCTTGAATGGGTCCTACCGAAATTCACAGATCTTAATCAGTATTTTCAGAGCGAAAAGGTGGTGATCACTTCATTGAGAAGCAAGGTCTGCGAGACTTACAAAGATCTGCTTCTGACGTTCATGGATAGGGACCATGTCATGCACACTTCACTGAAAGACATTGACATCAATAATGGCCCAAAAGTCACACTGAGCTCAATGTACTTGGGCATAAAGGTGATGCAGCATGTGCATCCAGCAAATCTGACAGATTTTTATGTGCGCTGTCAGAACTTTCTACAGGTTGCCTGCGGGGAAATCAAAAAACGATTTGATTTTGATGATGCTCTCTTGACCCGCCTTGTATGCCTTTCTCCTGCCACTGCAACAGATGCGAACGCACGAGTTGAACATCCGTCTCTGCTCCCCCTCATGGAACAAGTGCCACGGGTGATTGACAGGTCAGACACAGACAGTCTCCAAGTCATTGATGATCAGTGGAGGCGATTGCCTCTCATGGCCTTGAGTGAAGACACGAAAGAAATGGATGTCGATGAATTTTGGCATCATATTTCTACGTTGGAGGATTTACAGGGGAAAGCTGTGTTCAGTGAACTGGGAAAGTTTGCTCTGGATGTGCTTGTGTTTCCCCACTCAAATGCGTCATGCGAACGAGTGTTTTCAAAAGTAAATCTAATCAAAACAAAACCACGAAACCGACTCATTACAGACACTCTGAATGGACTCCTGCACACATCGGAGTGTGTGAAGAATGCTGGTGGGTGTCACGCCTTCAAACCGACGAACACTATGCTGCGCTCCATGACGGCATCCAATCTGTACTGTAAAAGGATTCCCCAACCAACAACATCTGCCAACACAGCACAAGTGGATGTGGCATCCGAAGATGACAGCGACTTAGAGATAGAATTCGAATCTTTCTAATGTTGATTGTAAACGTTTTTTTCTCTCTGTATCATAGTTTAATTTTTTTTTTTTTTTTTTTTTTTTTTTTAAGTTGATCATAGTTTAATTATGGTCTAGTTCAAAATGTCTTTCGGCATATCTTTTGCACTTTGGCAAAAAAAAAAAAAAAGTAGCCAGACTTCCTCCAGTTAGTGTGAGCGTATTACACAGCTTGTTTAAATTGGCTGTAAAATTATTTGGAAAATAAATTTGTTGGAAAATAGCTATATTGTATGTGTTTGGTTCGTGTACGATAATTTTTCACAAAAAACGATAATTTTGAGGTTTTGGTACGATACTTCGACATTTCTAATCTGGCGACACTGCATTGAACACACACCACGACGTTCTCTTCACGTTTGCCCGCGCCCTCAAATCAAAACACTGCTGACTCCTTGCAGTATGCGATGTCGGACGCAGCGCTTGTGTCTCCTTCCGCTTTGTGGGTGACGTAAACGCGTTGTGTCACATTGAAACAATCATTGCGAAAGAAGCTGACGTGAGATTTAAAATAAATTAAAAGAGGCTTCGAGGCAGAAGAATTTGCCTCGATCATTTTTTGTAATCGAGTTACTCGAGTTATTCGAGGAATCGTTTCAGCTCTACTATCGACTAACGACTATCATCTGAAACCAAAACCTGGAGCCAGCTGTGAAAACACATAAGAACTAGTGTGAGTCAGTGTTTAAAGCGTGATGTGTTCATGAGTGTGTCAGTGAGCTGGAGGTCTTCTCACGTCTTTGTTCTCGGAGCTGAGCTCGCTGGGATTCTGGCACTGGTTCTCCGTGAGGTTGGTGACGGTTCCCGTCAGGTTAGCCAGGATGTACTGAACGAAGAGTGTGACGCTGTGAACAGGGCCGTGGACGCGAGGACCGAGACCGATGTAGAACTGAGGAGGACCAGAACCTGCAGACGAGAGGAGACACCGTCACAAACACCTCTGTCATGTGACGTCTGACGTGGACTACTTTTTATGGCTCTTTCACTCCATGCAAAGATGTGTCACTTTATGTTGCATGCAGACAAACATCCTTCACACGAATGATGATTTGCTTTCATGTTTGGATGAACTTTACACATCATATCATATCATTTGTGTGTGTGAGAACGGACAGCGTTGCCCTGGAAACGTGGCAAGGCCGAGCACTGAAAAAAACCCTCACGTTGGCTATTTCCCCCACATACTTTTTTATTTATGAGAGCAGATATTGCTTTAGCAATAATGTATGTAAACACAATCATGTCCAAAAATACTTGAAACAGAGAGAGAGATTTTGTTTGGCTGAACAGAATAAGTCACGTGATCGTGTGTGTGTGTGTGTGTGTGTGTTGGTCATGTGACTCACGATCTTGGGGTCGGCGGTGATGTTGCTCAGGCTGTTATTCTCTCCTCCTGCCTGTAAGTAAAGAGAGCGAGCGACGAGCGTGGCCACTTCTGCCAGAGACTGTGAGAGAGCGGACAGAAGAACACACACAGAGAGAGAAGAGCTGAGATGAGTTCAGAAGCACTGACAGAGACTCACATCCGCAGGAGACACACACACCTTGGCCGCGTCTGTCTCGTACACCAGCTGCTCGTCTGCACTCAGGCCGGGAGGATATGTGACGTGCAGGTTCTCTGCGTCATCATGCATGCTCTCGTAGTATCTGTGTCAGGTGCAGAACACACAACACAGCTTCAGACACACACGACGAGAGCTTCTGTGAACTGCACTCTGGGCTCCACACATGTCAGAAAACAGTTACAGTGAGTCTTCAGAGGAAGATCCAGACGCTGGATTCGACAGCGCTTGTGCTCGTGATAGAAAACCTAAAAGGGTCATTGATATATAACATGTTCATGGACTTATTAAAATCAATATCAAGATAAGTAGGCTGAAATGTGTCAGTGTAAATGGAAAAACCATTAAATTTTTTTTTTTTTTTCGGTAGTAGTTTATTTTAAATGATTTTGCAATGTGACAAAGAAATTAAATGTTATTAAATTATTAATGATTTAAATATTCCATGTTTTTATTTCATTTTCATTTATTCATTCATTAATTTAATTTTAATTTATTTTCATTTAGAAATAAAAATTAGCAAGGAGAAAATACTTAAAATCACCTTTTTGTATTCTGTATTTCATTTTAAATAGTCCTACAAATGAGCTTTCAGAAAAAAAACTAATTAATTCAAGTTAAATTTAAATAAATTAAATACTATATTAGCTTGAGATGCTATTTTCATGGCACACTAAATCAAATTAAAATATATTAAAACAGGCACAATAGTAAAAATACTTCAATAAATAATAAAAACTACATACTAAATTCAATAGAATTTTTTTTTGTAAAACAGTGTAGAAATTAAAGCAATAATACAAGTTATTTTAGCTTGATATCGGATAAAAAATCTAAAAT